>NW_028186645.1:12295900-12505799 GCF_003343005.1 Rhea americana
CTTATCAATGGGGGACAAACTTTTTTCAGTTGTCCCATGTGACAAGACAAGAGGCAAGGGGCAGAAATTGAACCACAGGAAGTTCTGCCTGAATGTGAGGGGGAATTTCTTCACTGTGAGAGTGACAGAGCACTGGAATAGGTTGCCCAGAGAGGTTGTGGAGTCTCCTTCTCTGGAGATAATCAAAGCCTGCCTGGATGCAACCCTGTCTAACATGCTCTAGGTGACTCTGCTTGAGCAGGGGGGTTGGACTAGATGATCTCGAGAGGTCACTTCCAACCTTAACAATTCTATGACTCTATGATAGCCCTATGGCAGTAGCTCCATGACTCTCTTGTTCTGGAAAGCTGAAAACTGGACACAGGACTCCAGATGAGGTCTCACCGGGGCTGAGCAGAAGGGCAGGATCACCTCCCTCGACCTGCTGGCAACACTCTTCCCAATGCACTCCAGGATACCATTGGCCTTCTTGGCCACAAGGGCACACTGATGGCTCATGGTCAACTTGTCATCCAACAGCACTAGCAGGTCCTTCTCTGCAGAGCTGCTCTCCACAAGGTCAGCCCCCAGCCTGTACTGCTGCATGGAGTTATTCCTCCCTAGGTACAGGATCCTGCACTTGCCCTTGTGGAACCTCAAGAGGTTCCTCTCCACCCAACTCTCCAGCCTGTCCAGGTCTCTCTGAATGGCTGCGCAGCCCTCAGGTGTGTCAGCCACTCCTCCCAGCTTGGTATCATCAGCAGACTTGCTGAGGAGGCACTCTGTCCCTTCATCCAGGTCGTTGATGAAGAAGTTGAACAGGACAGGACCAGTACTGAGCCCTGGGGATCTCCACTAGCCACAGGCCTCCAACTGGACTCTGTGCCACTGATGACAACCTTCTGAGCTCTGCCATTCAGCCAGTTCTGAATCCACCTCACTGTCCACTCGTCTAACCCACACTGCCTGAGCTTGCCTGGGAGGATGTTATGGGAGACAGTGTCCAAAGCCTTGCTGAAGTCAAGGTACRCAACGTCCACTGCTCTCCCCTTGTCTACCCAGCCAGTCATTCCATCACAGAAGGCTACCACGTTGTTTAAGCAGGATTTCCCCTTGGTGAATCCATGCTGGCTACTCCTGAGCACCTTCTTTTCCTCCATATGCTTGGAGATGACATCCAGAATGAGCTGTTTCATCACCTTTCTAGGGATGGAGGTGAGGCTGATCACYCTGCAAACTGCTTGGGTTCTCCTTCTTAGCCTTTTGGAAGGTTGGAGTAACACTGGCTTTCTTCCAGTCCACAGGCATCTCTCCAGTTCTCCAGGACCTTTCAAAGATTATGGAGAGCAGCCTAGCAAGAACATCTGCCAGCTCCTTCAGTACTTGTGGGTGCATCCTATCAGGGCCCAGGGATTTGTGGATGTCAAGTTTGCCTAAGTGATCTCTAATTCTATCTTCCTCAGCCAAAGGAGAGTCTTCCTTTCTCCAGACTTTCTCCCTTGTCTCCAGCATTTGGGATTCTTGACAGTTGCCCTTAGCAGTAAAGACTGAAGAAAAGAAGCCATTCAGCAACTCTGCCTTCTCTGTATCCCTTGTCACCAGGGCCCCCATCCCATTCAGCAGCAGGCTCACGTTCTCCCCAGTCCTCCTCTTGTTACTGATGTATTTGAAGAAGCCCTTCTTGTTGTCCTTGACATCCCTTGCAAGACTCAATTCCAGCTGGGCCTTAGCCTTCCTCACAGCATCCCTACCTACTCTGACTGCATTCCTTTATTCCTCTCAAGCAGCCTGTCCCCTCTTCCACATTCTGTGTACTTTCTTCTGTCTCAGTTTTGCCAGGAACTCCATGCTTATCCATGCAGGTCTCCTGCCCCTCTTGCTGTACTTTTTTCTCCTTGGGATGCACTGCTCTTGAGCTTGGAGGAAGGGATGCTTGAATACCAGGCAGCTCTCCTGGACCCCCCCCTTCCTTCTAGTGCTGTAACCCATGGGATTTCTCCAAGTAGGTCCTTGAAGAGCCCAAAGTCCACTCTCCTGAAGTCCAGGGTTGCAATCCTAATTATTGACCTGCTTCCTCTATGTGAGATCCTGAACTCCATTATCTCATGGTCACTGCATCCAAAGCTGCCCCCAACCCTCACATCTGCAGCCAATCCTCCTTTGCTTGTTAGTACAAGGTCCAGCAGCACACCTCTGCTATCCTTTTTAAATGGGCCTCTCCTTGCATCAACTCAGGGAGTTATTTTCAGTCTCAAGGTCTGCACACAGGCATTACTTCAGCTATATAAGGACTTGAAAACAGGAATGCTCCTTTCACAAGATTCCTTTCAGTGCAAACCTGATCCTGACTATATTGATTATATAACTGTTTCACAAAATACATTAAGTGTTAATGGTGTTCTGTACACCATAACATCTTCTGCAAATCCAAGCCAAACAGTCTCTCATGTAGTATGTTTAGAGCTACAAGCTGGCTCTTCAGATTTTGGTGTTCTCCTCCAGATCCAGCTCACAGTTCTGCTTCCTTACTACAGACTTTTTGTTTGTTTTCCATAAAATATTGTTACAAGATACTCAAAAAGCCTGTGGGAACTATAATATCTTCAGGAAGTCCTTCCAATATATCATTCTGACACTTGTATCTTCTCCTCAGTACTACTTTAATATGGGAATGGGTACTCTGAGCAGAAAGAAGATTTTGGGAAAACCCAATTTCTTTGCAATGGCCACAGAAGTGCAGGCTGCTATATGGGTTCATCTTGCTTTGTTCAGATGCTCACTAGGATGTGGAAAGGTGGTTCCCATAGACAAAAAACTTTGAAATATGCAACATGCTTATATAGTAATTCTTTTAATGTGCAGTCAGTTTCCCTGTCACTTTCAAGAAATTCTTAACTATTTCATATTTAAAGAAAAGCCTCTGGTTTTCTTGGTCCTTTGTTCTCTCCATTTGATCCTCCAGTAAAATCATAAAATGTTAAATTGATAAAGTCACAATATTTGATACAATAAAACTGATGAAGCTGCAAACATAAGGAAATGGAATACCATTCTGATCTTGCGCAAGTGTATGTCTAGAGTAATTCTTCTCAGGTCACTGACTTAATTCAAGTATATTTCATTATAAAAGAAAACACGCCCAGTTACAGTATTTCAAGGTAGCATCTACTCACAGCTTTATTCTTATTCAAATATGATACTTCTGTAACATTATATAAGGGAAATACAGGGAAAAATAACTGGAAAAACTGAAGATGCTACTAATGAAATTTTCCAACTATTGTAGAATACATAAGAACTTCCTCTGTCATTCATTCGTCAAAAACAGCATATTCTCCCAATATATATGATGGACGTTATTCTTTCAAGGCAATCTTCACAAAAAACTTACCAGAGCAGATTTATATGACCCAAAGTGAAGCAGTATAATAGATATTTCTGCCTGGTTATTTCAGCATTAGGCATAGTCTATTGGCAACCAATTATTGTCATGACAGAACAAAAGGAAGCTGAAGAATTGCTATCATTTGCATAGCAGCTGGATCATCCAGCAGAAAAAGCTTAGATATCATACAATGTAAAAGGGCTATACAATATTTATCTTCTGAGTTAGATAAAGTGGATATAGGCTGTGAAAAACTTTAAAACTGTTCAAGTTAATTTACATAGTAGCACCTATAGTTAAACCACTGCAAGTAGTTTAATAATGTAAACTTAGACTTGTCTCACTTGTTTCAAAGATCAACCAATCCAGATGGTTAGCCAACTACAATCACGCTCACTTTGAGTATGATAACTATAGCTTATATATATTTCTGTATTCAGAGCTAACAATAACGCTCAAAATGGCAGCTCCCTTAGCCACTGGTGAAAGGAGTTATATATATTAAAAAAAAAGCCAACTATCTTCCATATTTGCTTGCTTGCTTTTGGTATATAATGGAACATGATAAAGCTCTTCGGTGGGTAGAAAAGCACTGGATTTTTTGACACACCTCTGAGGATCAGCTTTGCAGAAACATCAAGAGGTCAAGATAAGCTACATCAAGAAAATGGCACACACACACACACTTTTCTCTCCAGAAAGCTGCCATATAAATTTCCAAAGGCATATGTTCCAGGCTACCATGAAGGTGGCAATCCTATATACTTGCCCAGATAACTAGAAATTCAAGAGACTCCCTTCTGGTCTGGCACCCACCGAATTTTAACAGAATGTCAGTGCCTTGCTTAATATACTTTTGAAAGAGCATGAATTTCAAGCATGATTATCAAGATTATCACTCAGCCCTTACTTTAAATCGTACAGATCCCATCCCTATGTACTACATAAACTGAGAAACTGCATTTGAGCATGCCTTCTCACTGCAAGCATATTGGTGTAAATCTTTTTCATTAGAAGCAGAAAGACTAAAGAAGTTGCTTCCCTCAACACAATAGCAAAACTCGCTTTTCTCTTCCAGCAACACTGACATCGTATTTTTGCACTCATGTTTACTGCTCCTTTCCTGCTATTCTTTGAGTGGAAAGGAAGAATAATCTCAAAACTCTTTCCTCCAAATCTGCTTCAATGACAACTCTTCAGAAGACCCACAGGTAGTGAGTTATGAAGTGAAGGTTATGGTAAGTGGCATTTAATCACAGAATGGTACTTCTGAGTTCCTAGTTACCTGTGTATACCACTTAAGATTTGTCATTGATTAGACTCCCTAGACTACTGCAATACAATCCAAACAAAAATGTTTGTTTTAAAATAAATCTTTTCCAGTGTTATGAAATCAAGTTCCTCTTGCTTCCAGGCACATAACTACTGCAGCTTCCATTTTTTACTTTGTTTTTCTCTTCTGTTTCTTACTTCATCCATTTGCATCTGGTTTGACATTACAGGATAATATCTCCAATATAGCAAGCAAGATTTCTCATCTGTTTGTTCAGAACTAGCCCAAGGGGATTCCTGTAATTAGAGGTCTTTTGTTACCATCAGTATACAATCTGGCYAACATAGGGGTAACAGTCAGCAATGTTGAAATAGATATCTTAAAAGTGTGTACTTTTCTACTTGAACTCAACAAATTTATCAGTCAATCCTTTTAGTCCCGGATAACTTGTATTAGACAAAAGTTAAAAAGCTATACACTGTACATACAGCTTATCTAAGGAATGTGTTTTAAAGATGTCTATTGTGAGATGGGAGATAAACCTTTCGAAGTGGCAAAGGGGAATAGCTAGCAGTAATGAGATGAAACTGAGGGGAAAAAAAGTAGTCAGCTAATTGAATAAAAGAGCCTCTCCCTTTCCCTCCATTTCTGAAGTAGACTTCCACATGACCATCCTTCTTGTTTCAAAACTGTAGTACTTAAGCCTACCATCAAGTTTTCCTCACCTTTCCASCAGACAGACAAGAAATTTCTTGAAATGCCTAGAAACTTTGAAGGGCCTTGAAACCCAGACCCAACACTACTTCTATTCTTGGTGACCATCACACACTGCTGAAATTTTTATACAGAGTCTGCAACCATGGCATCCCAGCACTGCTCAGCTCAGATGTGTACTTCAAGTTCAAGGGCCCCTTCAAAAAAAAAATAAAATATCACCAGTGATATCCCCTCATCCCCCCCACCCCCGTTATAGTCAGGAACCTTTTGCTTAGAGGCTCTTGTTTAACTTTGGTTTTGCTGTCACTGCTACCCTCTCCCCCCACCTTCCCACTGCTGATGTCTGCCAGTGGCATCACCATGGTGACTAAAAGACCTCCTGAGATRGTAACAAACACTTAAAAGTTTTCCTTCAGAGCAGTCTCTAGCTGTTGCAAACTTTCCCCATTTATCTCTTCACAGTCTCAATTACAGCAATTGCATCTTGAAACCAATTTCCTCCTACCAAAAAAGCTTTGGTCCACCTGTCAATTGGCATCCCTGCTTCATTACTCCTTGACAGCTCATGATGCAGCTCTGTTCCCCTAGCAAATTGCTCCTAATCAATGCCTTCTGAAACATTACCTCCTCAGCTCTGCAACACAGACACATCTTTCCCCCACATGCTGGCAAGGGCCAAACACAACTGCTCTCATTCCAGGGAACTCCAGCAGACAAGGACCTTGGCACATGGGATATTTTCTGGATTTGCTGCTGCCTTGTTCTGAGACACAGGGCAAGTCTCTTCTTTTTGCAAAGCAGAGACAGAAATGCTTCTCGAACTTTACCAATTGCTTGGAGAGGTGCTGATGGAAGAATGTTTGACTATTCAAAGTAGAAACTTTTTGTCAAGGAACAAGTAAGAAAGCAGGCAGTGTGACTTATTTTACCCATAATGAACTGCCGAATGGTGATTTGTTGGAATTTTAGGTCAGCTATTCCACCACCCAACTCCTTTAATTCCTGATGTTCATCTCCCTTAACTTCTATTTCAGCTTATTGATGGAAGGTACTACAGAAAGCAAGCTATCCATTCCACACCTGGAGACAGAGAGAGTCTTCACAACTTTGCTGTATCATCTAGGGAACTTCTATCACATTAAGTGGACCAGGTTGGCTGATTTGGAGAAAACAAAAAGGCTAAAGAAGTCATGAAGTATGACTAGGACCAAAGATCATTACAACTTGCTCTTCTGGCAGGTGGATGTTCTAGCAGGAGGTGCATCCTATTTTAATATACATATATATTTTAATCACCTGTGTATTATGCAGTTCTTTACACAGTCTATAAGTGTGCTTATAGACTACTACTACTAATGTTACCAGGAAGGAATTAAAATTAGCTGCAAAAATACTTCTTAGTAATTTCTCAAAATGCCAAAACATATTGGGAGTACCAATGAATAGGGACTCATGAAGGAATATGAATGTGACGGACTCATCAACTGACTGATTCTAAAGAATGTGAAGCACAAAGGGCACATTGCTGAGATTGTAAAAGTTTTTCTTTTTTATATTTAGAACTGAATGTTTTCTCAGTTGACACATCCTTGAATACAGACATCTGCTCACCAGGTATAGCATGGGGGGGGGCGGGGGGGGGGGAAGCTGCAGGACAATTCAGCTGAACTGCCTTCAACACCACTGCTACAGAGACAAGAATTTCTAAGCTTTAAGTTCATCTTCCCAATTGTTTTCACTCTGGCTCTCCAGAGTTAGGCTGCCAAGAAGATGAGCAATCAGAGTCAGACCCAATAACAGAAACTGCCAGGTGAATTCCAGATACACAGATCTTTGCCTTTGTTCTGCATCGACATAGCACTAAGCCTCCATAGGTTAATGTAATATCATGGAGTAGCGTTTGCTCAGTCACCTTCTTACCTGCAAGGAAGCAGTTCTCCTCAGCACTGCAGAACATCCAGCACATAACTCAGTGTTGAACAGAAAGATCAGAATTAGGAACATATTTCATACTGTTTTAAAAAAAATATAGAAGGAGAGAAATCTCAATCTTCTGGCCACTTTGTTATTAACTGAAGCATCTCAACCAGCAACCCTTCCTTGTACCTTATTTCTCCTGCCCCCAACCACCCTTTCTTTTCTTCTCCCCACACAGTTAATACAGAGGGTGTATATTTGTGGGTATCGGTAAGCATGTGACAAGTGTAAAGAATTACTACATACTGACTGGATAAACCATGTGTCAGTTACAGCTGGGGAAAAAATCGCATGTTTTGTACTAATATCCACARAGTCAAAGGTTTATAGCAGACATGCCTTTCTACCCAATAAGTTACATCTCACTTGAAATCAAAGGAAAAAGAAATAATACATTGCTTTTCAAATCTATGTTGGCACGCAAAGAAATGACCTAAAACTATTCATTAAGGGCAGTGAAGGACTTCCTGATTTCTAATGAAGCACATGTTTAAATAGGTCAGGTTGTGTTTCTAAACAGAACATTTTGCCATTTCTCTTTTTTACTGAGAAAACAATTATGAGAACATGGTAATGACATCTTATAATACACGATTTTCAAGCAATGTACTACTACATGCGTGTACACACAAGCCCAAAATAAGATTAGTAAAAAGGGATAACTAGTTCACAGATTTGTAGATGGGCTTTGTCTGGCTCCTTATGTTGACTCCAGGCACATGATACACCTAAGGAGGTGGACTGCAGGGCCTTCTCCCCACTCTCAAAAAGCTTTCATATGGATTCAACAACCTCCTTGCTTAGCCAGTCTGCCACATTCAAATGCTACAAAGAGAATTCTACAGTTCTACAATTCCACCTTCCATTCTTCATCATTAAATACTTGCATGACACCTTCATAAAATGTGATAACTTCCAATCTGTGTAACTCGCAGTACTTGGGAAGAATAAATACTATCCATATTTGATAGTCAGGGAAAAAAGGAATCTCTGATATCCATGCATCCAAAGGGACCTGCGATTACCAGGAAGTTACATTAGGAACTGCAGGAGCTCAGCACATCTTTGGCCCCAAGTGATCTACCAAGCACCATAAAGTCAGTGACCCTGTAGAAGAAAAAAAGATTCAGAACTCCCAGCTCAAAGACAGGAGTCCCAAATGTGGTCTACAAGTTTTTAAAGGTGATCCAAAACTGATCTGCAGAATCACACTGATCTGCAGATCACATTGATCAATACTGTCAGATATGCTCCAATAAGAAGTCAAATTATGATTATAGTAATTCCTAAGGAATTCTGACAGTAAGGCAATGGTCCAAAATATAAGAGTTAGAACTGTAGCTGCTCCTTGCAGCACCTCAGCCATTTTGATAAGGGCCTGCTCTCATATCCATCACAGCTCAAGAGAAGAAAGCACCAGAAACAGGAGTGACTAGCTATTTTCATAGGATGAAATTCATATAAAGAGAATCCCTACTGATCAACAGTTAAAGATGACAACTACTTGAAAATACAAGGTAGAAAATTGTCATCATCTCATCACAAATCTTTTTCAACAGAACGCTTTAACAAAACATCTGCTGCTTTAACCTCTTCCAGAAGTACTTACACATTACCAGAAAGGAGAGGTTTCTCCTGACCTATCAATAGCAGGAGTGTGAGCAAAGCTGATACAGCAGCTTTAAACAAACACAGACCTCAAACATTAGTGTACCAGGACCATATAATAATTATTATTAAGTGTTCACCATAAATCAGAAGAGGGGGGAGGGGAAAAAACACAACCCAAAGATGTTTCATTATTAAGACCTAGTAGTTACTACCTTGTCTGCAACAGMTGCAAGGCAAACCCTCAGCCTCCTGTCTCTGCTGTTCAACCTGGAAGCCCTAGGATGGTATTCCATTCAGGCAGGGTATCTTACCATAGAGATTCATGTTAAAGTTGTCCTGCAAGTACTATCTCCGCAAAAGAAATAGGAGAAGTAACAAGCTCTACAGTCAAAAATATGCTGCTCAAGAAAAGAAAGGGTGCATACAAAAACGCACTGAACGAGAAACTATGCTGCAGAGCCCTGCAGCAGAATGGTCTGGAACATCTAACTAGCTATCGCTGAATGGAGAATTATTTTAATTCAAAATTTTCTTTTTGGGCTCATTCAGATGCTTTCACTAGAGAAAAACAAAAATAGTTAAACCAAATCAAAACAAAAATCAGTTTATATGGATGCTTAAATAAGATATACAATTCATTTATCTGTAATACAAGGTTACCTGCATAGCATAAAAGAGGCTCAACTTCTGGTCCTGATGCTCTTTAAGTCTAAGACCAGAGGTTTTCCAAACACAAAGCAAGTTGCACTGCAGTCCTGTCATCCAACTAGGAAACTGTTCTGAACCCCATCTTCTTTCCTAGAGACCTTGGAATACCTGAAGARCAAGGACTACTGATTTAAGAGCCTTGTTACAGTCAAAGAAAAATATAACTATTTTCCACATAGGAACCGTATTTTCTTTCTCTTGCTCTAGCTTGGATTTCAAAAGTCTCTAATGTATGACAGGCTACTTGTGGGTGCATTCTCCATTCATAAGAGATCTGAAAACATTTTCATCTTTATCCTCACATTTATTATAAGGCATCTAAAGCTTTAAACTTGGTAGTACTGTTGGATCAAGTACAACCCATATTTAGGGCCTAGTCAGAGGTCATACACATTGCTTAGTCTCCACACCTAAGGGCCTTACAATAGTAAAGTGAACCATTATGCTCAAGTTGCAAGAGTAAATACGTGGCATCCCTCGTGTCAAAACGAGACACAGTCATGTCTTACTCATTCTTCTAAGACAAGAATTATACATACAAGTCCATGTTTCTGTAGCRTACATGAGCACAATGGCATTCACTCATGAAAACGCTGAATGTGCTCAGAATAACATGAGTATCTTTATACCCAATAATTCCATTGGATTTTTACTTTTATTCACCTGTGCTACAAAATTTATACACATGCATGGAGAACTACATCTATTTTAAGACAAACTTGTAAAGGTTCTCACACCAACTTGTAATTCTCAAGTTTTTTAAATCAGAAAGTAGACCAAATGCAAACACTCAAAGCCTTAGGACACAGTTCAGTCCAGGACATACCTGAATTAATAAAAACAAAGCAAAAATCTACCTCTCTTTCAGGTTACTTTACAGAGGATATCAATTAGCCTGTCAAATGTGACCAACTCCAGCAACAATGCTTAGTTTGGAGCAAGAACTAGCTGGCTTACAACCAAKGTCCCTGGGCGCTATGGTAACAGTCTTGTTACTGAACATTTTGTTACTATTGATAATAACAATCATTTGAACATGTTACACATACACAAGTATTTATCTCAGGAAATAACCAAGGTGGGGAAAGAGACATGCCAAGAACTCATCCTGYCTGAAGAAAGGTTTTCATAACTTTATAAGTCTTTCTAGTCACCCCTCCAATTTTCAGAGGCACAACAAGAACAAACCATACAGTGGAAGACTTCTTTTGCCTGACAAGGCTTGAGCTCAGAGTTTTGTTTCTCCTGGAGCTACAGACAGCTTATGTACATTTCCAAGCAAAGCAGGGAGCTCCTGCAGTATGCCAATTTAAGAACTAGTGCTTCCCCAGCTGAGAAAAATCTTCAAATTTAGGTCTTGGAAGGTTACTAAAGGAGGAAATCATGCTAAATACTTTAGTTTACTTCAAAACTATGAGGCTTCATAGAGTTTACAGAGCACGCACGGATGTGATAAGGAAGAAGTAGGCAATGTGTTTCTTATATTCTGGTCTGTCATGGACATGATGTATTAGGTGTGCCTTAAACTGGTTTTGCCAATCAGCAGAACTGGAAAGTGGTGGAAGACAGCAAGTCTTGTGCAGGCAGGGCGGTGCCACCTCCTGCATTAGCTTCCCCATTCTGACTAAAGATGAAGGGCGTGTGTACRTGGAAAGGTCATACCAGTCACAGCAATACAGCGAACAGCTCAATCATCAGGACCTTTTACACTCCCCAGACCCATTTTGAGAACTTTCCAAACAACACAGCATGCATGCTCAACATAATTTTGCTCATTTTGGGAACCTTCTGATGAAGCTCCACCTGACAGGAGGGCCTTGGAAAACAAGAAACTAAAAGGCAGAAGGCAGGGCAGGTAGCTGCCAGTCCACCATCCAGGAAGCTCCAGTTAGAGACAATACAGGACAATACATCGCTGGAACCTAGGCTGGTGATCTCTCTCTCCCTCTCTTTTTCCCCCATCATCTCTATTTCTATTCCTTTTCCCCCTTTCTGTTCCTTAACCTTCTCTAATTCACTGAATGTACAGTAGAGAAAGTTCTGTTTGGTTTGTGTAGTCAATTAAAAGTTTTAATTGGATTTATCAAGTGCTTGGTGTTGACTTCATCTTTGTCTGCAGGGTATCACAAAACCTAGCATGATCCATTTTGAGATCCGGGATTGGAGATTTGGATTGTGACATGGTCGGACTAGGCTCCCACAGTGCACATATCCTCTAGAGCTCACCCTGGCACCCTCTGCTGAGGCTATTAACACAACATACCTTCCTTTTGTGATACAGACAGATCCACAATGGACAGTCAACTGTTTTTATCTACTCATTAGAAGCCATTTAAAAATGCATTATTACTGAAGACTAACCTGCAAGGCTGCTAAATCCCAACCTCAAAAAATAAACATTCCCCAAAAGCATTCATGTCAACAGACTGCAAATGTAATAGCAGCAGCATCTGGTAACAAAATTTATATCATTTTTGGTAACAAGGAAATCTGTTATCTGTAGCTTTGTTTTGTCTGTTTGTGGTAATATTTAGTAAATACAAAATTTTAAATCATTYGTCATCTTTCCTATGGAGTCCTTCCCTCCCTCCCCAAGCAGAGTTCTGCTCCTGCTCACAACAAATTCAACTGTGGATCTCCTAAAGGCCTTCAACAGGCCAAGAAGAGGCCCATAATATTTCTCAGCTGAGCCTTCCTTAAGGTGATTCAAAAGTTATATCTTCTTTTGCTTTATATGTACTGTATGTTGAACATACAGACTGGAATTCAGCACATTTACTCTTGATTTACAAACTTGCAAGTCAGGAAAGAATTACACATATAGCCTTTGTTTGATCTAAAGCCTACAGAGATCAAAAGCTTTTAAATAGGACCTTTAGTGGTTGAAGGGACAGCCTTGAATAAGTCTAATTTATTTCTCATTTTAAGTTTGCCCTCATGATGGAACTTTTTAAGGCTCTGACAAAGACCACATTAATATAAAGAAAGGCTTAAACATCTTCTAGTATTTCATATCTCTTAACTGCTAGTAGTCCTACTCACCCTTACTTAGCTAACTTCTACTAATACCAGATTCTAGCCAGAGGGATACAACTGCTCAGAATATCCTCTGCATTCAGCTCTCATTTAATTGTATATCATCAATCATTCCCTGGAGATCACATTCAATAGATGAACCCATTTCCACAAACTTTCTTGAGAGTATCATGGGATTTGAAAGTCCTTATAGAGAGTAATGATCTATGTAACTTCACATTCTTTGGGGGAACACTACCACTGAGCTCTCAACAAATGGATTGAGGAGTGCAGAGGATACACACTTGCAAACATTCACACATACTCACAAAACACGAGAGCACTTAGTGTTGCACTGAAGGAAAACACATTTACTGGATTGGTGCTGAATATTCCCATTGTGTGTATAGATTAAAATACACCTCTCCTTCATCCCTTTGCTATTTTTCTTTTTATTCTATTTTAGCTTTCCATGCTGTAGCCTCTCTTCCCTACAAACACAATGGGAGGAGGGCAGAAGGAAGGTAAGGCACAACACCCAAAAACATCCATCTGATGAAGAGGGGCAGATGCAACAATCAGTCACTTGCATGCTGCAGTCACCAGTCTGTCAAATTTAAGCCCCCAGTATCCAGCCACACACAAACGAAGTTGGGGGGCAGGGTAGGGGGCAGAAAGTTCCTGGCAGAGAGCAGCTTCACAATAGGGAGAGCTGCAAAGACACAACTGAGTGCATAACCAACACACAGGCAACACACATGCTGGTCGCTGTATGGCTAGGCAACATACACCTTCGACACATGCCGAAATGTCTGGAGAAAAGGTTACCTCTAAGCCTGTACTCCAAGTGTACAGTGTTCTGAACCATAACAATTATTAAATACACTCCTGCATTTAAATCAAATTGTGACAAAACCAGAAACCAAAGCCTTTAAGAAACTCTGTTTATACAGCATTCAGGGGAAAACTATGGCTGCAAAACAGACATCCTGGCCCACTATGTGTTTTAGTAAGTTTTACTTCTAGATTCAGTCTTTGAGGCTTAAGCTGACTGTACTGTCACACACTATATCCACCTGCAACTACAAGGAGAAAAGACTTGCCACACCACACAAATCACTACACAATGAAACTAAACAAAGGCTTGACAGACTAGTTTAAGAACAAGAGAAATCTTTAGAGGGCTCCTGGCCTGCTGGTTTGATACAGTCAAATAATACCTCACATTTTCAGGTTTGCTGACATCAGAAGAAAAAAAAATTCTTCCAATTTCACCACAGTAAGATCTTCCTTCCCTTAGCAAATTGCAAGAGGAGCTGGAATGCAACCTCTTGTTGCATGCTAGTTTGTTGTCTAAAATAGGAAAGCAGAACAAATGGTCTGCTATTCCAAAGGTCTCGCTCTTGGCCTACTGCATTCCTTTCCTTCTATCATTTCCCAAGAAACATAGACCTAAATAACACAAAGTAGGGGGGGGGGAACAGACTTGAAACCTAAAAGCAGCTTCTCATGTGGCTACCTGTATCAGAAAAGGTAACAATGATTCTTTTCTGCAATGAAGTGGTTAACAGCCACTCTTAACATACTGCTTTCTATCTATATATTTTTATCCAACTAGAAGAATCTAGATTTGCTTGAAGAGTCATTAATACTGACATTTACACAATAAAAAGCCATTTCAATTCAATTAAACAAACACAGAGCATTAACCTTCAGTAAAAGAAGTAGCCACTCATTTTTATAGGCTGCTGTAAACAGATTTCCAGGCTTGAAAGCCAAGATCAATAAAGCCTCTGCAGACGATAATCATCTCATACACACTCTATTGACAGCTGCTCAGAAAATATAGTCCAATTCATAAGGTCATGGTGACTGGGCACTTTCCCAGTCTTTTGCTCTCTTCACTCAGGTCTTGGCATTCACACTCTGATGTTAAATTTCTGAGCAGCAGCAGCAGCTAAAAGGAGCTGCCTTTTCATAGGGCAAGAAAGCTACCTACTGTGAGAAAATTTAGGAGGAAAAAAAAAAAGTCATGTGTTGCACAACCACTAAATACTGATAAGGCACAAAATATGGTCCCATAGACATGGGACCCCATGGAGGCCCAAGACTCCATGTACACTATGACCATACAACAGGACAAAGAGATTGCTTCCTTAAACTCCATATTAGCCACAGATATTGAATGAACATGAAAGGAAACAGAGCAGTTTCCTTTTTAAATACCTGGTGTGAGTTTGCTTATGTTACATAGATACTAAATGCATAGAGTTAGAGTCACATTTTGAAGAGCATCCTCTCCCCCACTTTGCGTGACTCTAGGATCTAACAGGGAAGGCAATTTGCTATATATAATCTTCCTGCTTTTGTACAGAAGACAAGATCCGTGGCATCTCCAAGGGGCTTTCTTCTTATCATCCCATAAACTTTGCCAAGGGAAAAACTAGCCTTTATGTTATTTATTGCACAGTATAGAAGCAGATTTGACTCATAARAATTTTAAAAAAGTTTTAACTATATTGTTCTAGCTGTTCCTGTTTCTTCACATTGACATTCATGTCACCAGAATCTCATAAATGCTCCAGTCTCTGTGCTTAACAATGCCTCTGCTCAAAAAGTCTCCAAGACAGTAAGGATGCTAATCAGAAAGTGTTCCTTGAGTTTTCAGAGTAGAAATGTTTAAGTCTGGAAACACAGAACATCTCCTCTCTCTTCTACTCAAAGAAAAAAAAAAAAAAAAAAAAAAAAGAAAAGCAAGGTGCTGGTATGTTGCCATATTTTAATTTGCTACTTCATTTTTGATCATACCTTCTCCACTTTCAAGTACTTCACTACAGCCTTCATTAGCAGAAGTTAAAAGAAATGGATAATGAAACACCATCCACCTCACACTGTGGCACAGTCCCAGGACATTGCAATTACATACTTTCCTACAAGAGGACCATCCATAGAACACAAATGAATTTGTCCACATGGTACCAGTCAATAACAGTAGGACTGCTTTGGGCTGGCTGAAGCAGGTAGTTAGCAGTGCCAGTCAGGTGCATCAGCTTTGGAACAGCCTTGTTCTCAGAGATGGAGAAGCAGTAGACGGAGCAATAAACACAAGGAGGAAAAAAAAAACAATAAAAAAAACAAAAAACACACAAAAAAAACAAAAAAAAACAGTGACGAGCTGGGGACTAGTTGAGACAGGTAGAGGGGGAGGAAAGTAGTAAGATCAAGAGATACTTCTTCATACATAGGAGACACGTGTAAATACATGTATTTGGCTACTTTATTGTAGTAGACCACAAAAATAGTTCTTTTCAGCAGAAACCGCATGTCCTTTTCAGAGAGGGTTCATGCTCTGATCTGAATTTACTAGAAATAAACAAAGAGAACCCTCCAAAATAGTTGCAAAAAGTCCACCCAAGAACACAAAAATGTCATCACAGCCAAAGCCTTTATAGAGGATTTTGGTGTGCTTTAASATCTCTCAGAAAAACTACTAAGAAGACAAAGTCTGTGCAGCGGGTTTGGTGACTCACTAAGAGGCTGTGTTATTTTTACAATCTCTGCCACTGTTGTATATGCTTTTATGAGCTGCTGCCTGACTGAAGTAGACAGCATAGACTGCAGGTTGTTAATTTAATCGTCTTCCCAAATAGATCTCCTTCAGGAGAAGTCCTGAGGTCTCTCCTCTGCACTATACCATGGAGAACTCACTACAGGCAATGAATCAAACTGTCAAGTACCCACAGATACTATACCAGACAGCAAGAACTCCTCAGAAAGTAAGACTTGAAGAAAATCAGATTAAGGAAGTTAAGATTTAGTTACTCCAGTTGTTTACTTTATCTATGTTTGATCAAACTACTTCCAGATTAAATCAGTTCCTAAATGAAAAAACATTTAATCCACACAGCAATCTCTCAAATACTAATAGGAAAAGAACTATTCAGTCAGGCTGTCCCCACAAGAGGGAATTGCCTCAGCCTCAGTGAACAGTGGGGAGCATAACGCACTCGCTCTCCAATCCCATCTGAGGTCAGGGATTGCATTCCAGTCCCATGCAGTTGTCTCCATTGCACTGACACAATTATTTGGAGTGAATCAGTTAAGTGACTCTTCAGTTGGATCAAATCCTTGAACTGGTTTACATCATGGATTTGCACGGTAGAGTCAATGCCCTCTAGGCAAAAGGAATAGTCAGATATGGAAGCGTTTAACCTGACACAGCTGCCTAATAAAGCAGACAGTTCAGTACCTAAATATTTTTTAGCCCCATGCAAAAAATAGAACAAAAAAATCAGGTATCATTATTCTCATATGAAGAAGTGACTTGTCACATACTAATACCACTCAGCATGTGGATCACCAGCTGTTTTCAGATCATAAGGTACCAAAAAGGGATCCAGGAAAATTACTGTGCCACTCCCATTCATGTTTTATCACAAGGAAAAAAAAACCCAGTTACAAATATTATGATGTTATATACAAATGGTTTCTATACAGGCTTACTAATCACACAATCATCAAAACTCATCACACTAATCATCAAAAAAAAAAGAACATCTGATAAGTCAATGTTTCAAGGGGTTCATCTAGTGTCTTAATTTCAAGAACTAGTTTATGCTTTCTTGTTTTCATTCACTGGCTCTTGTTCCACCTACTTGAACATAGCAACACAGCATGATTTCTTTTCCTTCTGGCCCCTGAAGTAGTACATCTGGAAAGACAGTCCTTCCAGCTCAAGCACAAGCACCAGTGCCGAGGCTGCCCTGCTGGAACTACCATTCTCCATGGAAAGCTTTTTACCTCAGTGAGTAGTAGTGTAGGAAACCACATCCTTGCTCAGCACATAAGGTTTGCTCAAGCAATCATAGCTCCCAGGATTTCAGACTGGTTTCATTCAATAGAGTATTTTTAGATCACATGAGCTTTAACTTAAGAAAAATATGCCATTAGAGAAAGTAGATGGGAACAGAAAGCTTACTGTTGCATTATTGGCAGAAATCACAGGTAAAAAAATCCACATGATTGCAAAGGTTTACACAACATGTTTCCCAGGAGCCACAAACTGCAATTGTTTAAACAATGATCAAGGGCACTCCAAACTTAGAGAACACATTTCTGCTTCTGTAGCTTGCAAGAGAAACAGCATCTTGAGGATGAAATTAAAACCTGATAGCAGAAGAAATTGAAATCGGTAACAAGAGTAACAGATGTATTTCACTTTTGGGGTTATCCACTTCACAATCCTTTAGCATGCTATAGTGCACAGATAGAGCATGGTTTAGGAATACTTGCCCTATAATTTTGCCTGGATTTGATTATGATCCATGAGATAAAAAAAAAAAAAAAAAAAAAAAAAAAAAAAAAAAAAAAAAAAAAAAAAACAAGCTTTAACTTCAGGTTCACGTGTTTTGTATGTGTTTCATATTTCAACTGATCTTTAAGCACATCTGCCTATTCCTGAATGATCCAACCTGCAGGAATAGTCAAGACCTCTTGAAATTCTTGTAAAATTTTTACAACTCCTACTATACCTAACACTAAGCTAAGTTAAATGATAATATTTATCATAATTACTATGCGAAATCAATCATGACTAGCAACCTAGTGCTTGAAGTGCTATGGGACCTCTTGAGGCAAAAGCCTAAAGCCACCTGTTGATGTTGCTCACTGAAGCACATCTGAAGCCTGGGGAGCATTGCCCCTCTTCCCCAGTGCCTTCCTTAGGTAGAGCCACCAAAAACTTTTTAATAAGAAAAGCCACACTGTACCTCAGAGCTGGGAAGAGGAGATAAGCGAAGCATAATCAGCTTTTAACTTCCCATCCTTCATGCATCTGCCCCCAGAAATGGCCCGCTACCTGCACAGCCTCTGCTTTTAGCAAAGAGGGAATAGGCAAAAGGGCTGTGACTGTTGGACACTGGGACAGCACAGCCTGCTAGATTACTTGCCTATGAGTCATTATCACAATTTTGTCACTTCCATGATTACAGATGCTCAGTTTGCCTATGCCAATCTTTTCACAGCCTTGCTCTGAGGGAAGCATTGTGCAAGAAGATGTAAAGAAAACTGTAAGGAGCAAGAAGTGAGATACAGACTCATTGCAGTAAAGGTTTCAAAGCTGATAAGCTATGAGTTCTTAGGGTTATTTTTAAACATTGCAGCAATGCTGTACTGTGCTAAAATGCTTAAAAGTCAGTATTATAAGCCATGGTGCCTGAGATTTTCTAAACACAAAAATACTTTGAACATTAGTCAATGTTTCAACAATTTACCTTCAGTTTTTCCCTCTCCCTCCCTTAAATAGTGTTCTGATATTCAAGAACATTAGGTACTTTATTGAATAAAAGTGTCCTAGCAGTGCTCATCTCCTATACAGCAAATCAGGATCTACTACATGGATTAAACAGCATCAGCTGCCAGATTTATAGCTGTGTTCACTCAGTCTTTCTACATGTGTACTATTCCACAGAAATTATCAAGCCAATTAGGCAGCTAAGGCTCAAGCAGTAGTCATTTGATTATTATAGGGATAAAGCTGAAGAGAGGACACAGAAGATTCAATAATTTTAAGAAATAAGGAGAATTCTGCTAATGACCAGACAGACATTGCATTCACGTTCAGAAAAAGTTGTGGCTAATTTGCAGCTTTGGCATTGATTCACATCACAACCTTAAATCAGCCCCTTAATTAGGTAAATGCCTCAGATCCTCCTGCAAATTTCACCAGGCATCTTACTGGATTTGAGATTTTTTTTTTTTTTTTTTGGGGGGGGGGGGRGGGGGTAAGGGAAGTATTAGAAGGTCTCCTTCTAGGACACTTTTAAAAAATTAAATTCAAAACACTTAATTGACAAGGTCAGTGACTTCAACAAGAAAGAGATACTATCTCACTTAGCCCAGCTTCTCTATCTAAAAATCTAAAAATTTTTTCTTTTTTTTTTTTGGGGGGGGGGGGCTTATTAATCCCTGCAAACACATGCAAATAGACTTGCAGACAAGAAATTTTAGGAAACAAGAACATTCCAGAGAATTAATAAATACCCATTTAGTGTCAAGTCTTAAGTACATAGAGTGCAAGAACAACAGTGTTGGTTGGTCAGGTTCCACACATCCCTTCCCCTTCTCCATAGCTACTTTAAAGACAATAAACTTTATAATGAAGTATTGATAACATCTTCCCATTTAGGCTAACAGGCTTATCGTGCACTTCACCACAGAGAACGCTGTTTTAATTAGCAAGACTGATCTCAGAACTGATATGTTCTGTCATGCTATGATTTCTGCCTTTACAGAAAATTTCCCCCTTTTTTCATACTATAATGCGCTATAAATCCTACTTAGGCTGCCTCACTGGCCTATTGCTACTCAGAGTCAATCTTTTGGCCTTATGTTCCTATGACAACCTCCTGCCACCCTCCCTTCACAGAAATATCAGAGGGACACAGCTGTGAGCTACTGGATGACAATGATTTGGGCTTCTGGAGCTTAGATCTGGTTTTGTCCTGTTCCTATCTCCTGCTGCTTTAACTTACCCTGCCTCACCCCATGCTGTGTGCACACAGTTGCACACAGGCAACAATAAATCAACTGGAGAACCAGGCTCCTTCCATTCCTCTTGAACGAGAGTTTCTCATGCCTAGAGAAACTACAGGCTTAGTTGGTTTAGTGCTTGAACAAATCAGAAACAACCCAATTAACTTCTCCTCTCAATCTGTCTTTGACTTCCCTTTTCTTTCTTTCTCCTCAGTCTCCTCTGCTCACATGTTCAGCCTCAAAACATGCATTTCATAGCCTATCAGTACATCCTCTTAGCTGTTTGTAAACCTCAGCCACCCTCCTCTTCTCATCTTCTCTTTCCTATTTTCTCTTGCTTCCTGTTCCTTTTCTCCTACTTTTATACACTCCTTTTTCTTTTTACTCATATTCTACARTTCTTTCTATAATTCAGTTGTCAGGATCCAGAACACATTACAAGGTCATCCATCAACTGCTCCTGCTTCCCTGGGTCACACACCACATCCTACAAACAATTAAATTTCAGTCATTGAGAAAACAGGTGGACATTTTTTTTCCCCCTCTTATGGCTTTCCACATCTACTTTTTGTTCAATCTTATTTTGTGTCATTAAACATTCATAAGATGGGAAGAAGTATGAATCTGTGCCCTCTATTTCAAGGAAATAAACAAAAATAGGGTTGATTGTTCTCTTGTGCTAAGGGAGATGGGAACAATAATGACTACAGGCACAAGAGCTGAAGGAATATGAAGCATCAGTTAGCTTGCTGACCCAGCTAATGAACTATCTTAGGACTTTGCTATAGATAGAGCACTGTCAGCTAGAAACGTAGCTAACAGTCCTTCATAATTGAATCAGCTTGACAATCCTTAAATATTTTGGAAATTTAAACTGGAGTCAAAATCTAARTGATAAACTAGGCTTGCAAGTCCAAAGCCAGTTCTCTTAACAGCAGCCTTCACAGAGAAGCTGGAAGCAAGGAAGTGCAGCAAGAGAATCTGTACAAATTAGAAACAAGCTTTCCCCAGGGAAGTCTCACTTGGGAATTTCCCAAGTGAAATTTTTTTCACTAGATCTTTCTGCTACAGTTGGCTTATGTTTAACAGTCTTCATTAGTAATGTAAATAAAACCTTCTGATATTTTTGAATCAATAAGCAAAATTTTTTAATTCACCTCAATCCTTGGAGTTATATAGCTTGAAACTAGTCTTTTTAATAAACACTGAGAAGACTGATTTGAAGGCTAGTAAAATATGACATACTTCAGAAAAAAGGCTAAGTAAATATCAAAAAAAATGGAAGCTCAAATAAGAACTTACTTAGAAGTTAGGGTATTTCTCTAAACTACTATCATAAGGGCCTTGAAACAGAATTCTGGAATTTCTTGATCAGATTAAGCAAAACATGTCAGAATCACCTGCCTGCTTATGCYGTGGAACTTCAGCAGCTGAATGAAGCAATGATCAGCACCACTATTATCACTATTTTCTTGCTGAAATACAATCATTTTAAATGCCTTATCATAAACTTTATACAGGCCAGTAAAAGTAACATATGGTAATCACTRCAGGAAATGCAGCATCATTCATGGAATGAAAGAACAAGGCAAGCTTCCCCCCACTTCATAAGTGTGACAGAGTACTGAATTGGAGCCTGGTTTACCGTGATCTTTCCCTTCCACGGACTTTTACTGCCTGATCTGTTTCTTTGTTTAGAACTGTACTTCAAGTTCCCTGGCACAAGGAACTTGTGTTCATTCTAATCTATATAAAATAGATAAGTCTCTGCTAGGTGTCATTAAAACTGCCATTGCTCTGGTACCAAAATAAGTATTAACAATAGTTTTTAACTGACACAGAAATAAGCAGCTTTGCAMATCAGAACCACACTCCATGTACTTTAATGTTCCACTTTTGACAGTAGTCAGAACCAGATACTTCACAGTATCTGCATTAATCCACTAATTCCTACTAATAGCCCCAATCCTTCTGTGAGCCAAAGCTCAATTTAAACATCTCTCATCTTATTAGAAAGAGCAAACACTCTTCAGATGCATCTCCACATCTCATGCCACAGATTCACCTGAGCATTAACCATTTAAGCAAAAATTTCTCCATATTACAAGTGCATTTGACTGCGTAGCTACAGCTACTTTTTCAGGGAGCTAGCTCACTCAGCTGCTCTAGGCAAGAGTTTTCTACCTTCTTTAGAAGGACTGCCTGGTTTTTAACAAGACTAAAAAAAACTTCAGAGAACAAAGCCTGTGAGAACAATGAAAGCTAAATGTTAGTTCAATTCCCTTGAAAGGTTCAAGTATGCCTGTGCACACAGAAGTTGTTCTTTTTTTAAAAAAAAAAGAAAAAGGCATATGCATTTTCAAATCCCTTTTTAAAATGGAACTTGAAAGTAACACCCCTAAAAATATCCCCAAACACCTTACAAGGCAGTGAAATATTTTCCCGTAGTGACATGACACTGCATTGACATCAGCTTTGTCCCTGATGGCAAGTAACTTAATAGGTCAGACCACAACCCTGATGACTTCAGGATAGTCATAAGACAAGCTGGAAACAGTTTTCACAGCAATAAAACATTCTATAGGGCTCATAGTAGTTGAACTCAGTGCCCTTGCCTTTTAAAAAAAGGCTTCTATTCATTACCATCAACTAGCTTTTTCTTACAAGGCCAAACCCTACTAAAGGAACTGGACGTTGAAGTTCTCCAAAAGCACAAAACTAACTGCAGTTAGGAGATCTCTCCAACTGCCCACTGCCAACTATGCAATTTTGTCACTTTCCAGCCTCCACACTGGCAGTTATGCAACAAAGCAGATGGGCCAGTTCAGAGTGCTGATTCAATCAGAGTTTTCAAAGAGTTTCTTCTCCTCCTCCCCCTCATTCACTCTGGGCTGGTTAAGGTCACAGAGACAACACAGTATGTTTTACCTGAATTCCAATGGCAATATGAGCCCAAGGATGGCAGCCTGCAGCAGCCTTCACTAAAAGCTGGCTTATATTGCCACAGAACGCCACCCAAATATTTTTCATCAGAAGCACAAGAACATCAGAGTTTGGTTTATTTTGAACTGAAACAGGACCCAATCACAYCATTTTTTTGGACACTGGGATTTATTTAATTGACAAAATACATCAATTAAATAAATTGCTGCTGTGCCTCACTGGAAGGTAGCAAAATACCTCCCTAGACGTAGCTGTACTTCAGTGACCGGTTTGAAAAAAAACACACACCTAATAATATAGTGCAGATTTTAAAGTAATTCTAGATCCTTCAGGTATGTAAGAAATAAAACAGTAGTGCAGCATATAGCTAGCACAACAGGAGTAACRCATATCTAGGCTAAATGAAAGAGAACCAAAACACCACACACAATGAGACGCATAACAGGTTTCACAGCCCTGAAAACTCACACTTCATCCATTACCTGCTCAGTCCTTCTCCCGTAAACTGACTTCATTCCAACAATGCCCTGCAGTTCCAGCTCTCAAATAAGGATAGTAGATGCTCAGGGGCCCAATTCTGCTACGTCAAAATAAGCTTTAATGCTCCACTGGCAACACCTCTGGCTGAAAAACCTCCATGAGCAATGAATAGCACTTTTAAGGCATTTACATCTACTTATCTTGGAAATCACCTCTAATCTAAGCCAGTACCACAAAAGGATGACACATTACTGATTACATGAGTAACTTGAAAATAATAGCTGGACCTCAGGTAAACTTGGAAGGAGAGTTGGGGGAGAACCACACTTAAAGACCTAATATCCACAAAGCACAAGGTAAAAGTTGTATTGTGGAAGACAACCAATTTTAAAAATTGGAAGGCAAATAAGAAGTCTGTAACACTACCCTCACAAACAGAACTATGCAGACATCAGTCCAGATCTCAAGTGAAGTTTCACTGCACAAGGACTTTGCACTTTGCGCTTCCGAGCCAACAATGCCCAGAAATAGGCCTTCCACCTAGACTGGTGGGCAGCAGTGCAAACGCAAAATGTGCACCAGGGAAGTTCGTGGCATATCTTACCTGTAWGGTATAGATAAACAACAGATTCCAGACTGCTCTCCCACCTGCTCAATACCCTTTCCCAACACTTAGAATGAATTATTTCTTAAACTGAGAGCAAAAAGGAAAATTGAAGTTGGGTATTTTTGGTGCCAGTCTGGTTTTCTATACTACAATGTATTAGATAATACATTGTACTGAAGTACTGTGCATTTTGGAAATGAGATGGTCCTCAAAATAAAGAGGCAGCAAATTCAAGGCAAACAAAAAGAAACACTGTTCTTTTATAAGCCAAGTCATTACTCCAGGAAGCTATCTACTTCAGCATACTCTTGGAACAAGAGCCAAGTAATGCTCCAGAGAAAGCACACATTTCTAACTGCAGGAGGAGCTTGATAATGATAACGCTAGCTCTCAGAAAGCTAAAATAAGGATCAATTCTCCTGTTGCAGCATTACTCAATGTGGGGTTTAGAAGAAACATTTCTTCCTGATACTTTATTTCGTCACATGCTGCATGTAGTATTTACCCAGGAATACAAGTAAGAGCTCAGGTTAGTCAGAAATCTATCTTGGCTGACAACATAGAGCTTATGCTCTTTCAGACTGTATACAAAAGCATGTAATGCGCAAGCACACTCTGTTTCACCGCAGCTCCTTGAAGGGATCTGTCTCTTGGCACTCACAAGCGCGATTAGAGGCAGTTTTTCCACATGTAACTGCATTGGTGTTGCTGGGTCACATGATGAGGGTATTCTGCTTAAACTGTATGTTGAAAATCAAAATAGATTCCTCAGAGTAGAGACATGCCAAGCATCTGAGGTCAGATCATAGCATTCCTAAACAAAATATTGAAGTCTTTGATTTTTTAAAGCCTGTGATAAAGCTTTTCATAACAAATTCCACTGGTTCACCAAGTTACTCATTACCAGGTAGAAAACAACTGTTATCTATGTACCCCCCACATACACACATTGACTCAATAAACCATTTCTCCCCAATGAGCTACAGCTGTCTTCAAAATAAATACCAACMAATTTTAAAATTCTATTATATCACATCTACTTCAGTGCCACTACTGCAGTTTCTGTTCTGTAATAGAAGTTAAATCAACAGACATTATCAACTGCTTTACTTATAGAGCTAAACATGCATGCTTTATTTTTTCTCTGTATTAAGTTTTAGGGTCAGTTTTAGTACTCATAACAATACTTAGCACTTATAAAACACTTCATATTTACAAATATTACCTAATTAAGAAATAGGAAGCAGAAGCTGCTAGAGCAGAGCTGAGTCAGCCTTTTCTCCTCAGTGGGCTACATACCAATTGCTTGAAGCATAGCACAACTTTTCTGTTTCAGTCTAGCTTTATCCTCTACTACCTTGCTGAAATGCCTCAGTCTGAGGGCAGAGCTGCTCTTGATGCCTTCCTCATCCACCCAACTTGTCAGCACCTTCCTTCTATTCATAAACATACCTTCCTAATTCCAGGTAGCAAATAACATATTGCAAAAACACTAAAATTTGGGCTTGTGGGTGGTTTTTTTCTTTCTATTATCTCCCCCCCTTTTCCAGATGCCTTTCTAATCCTGAGATTCACACTCATTCCCCTTGACATCTTTTTCCAGTTTCCCAATCCAATACTTATTCTCAGGATGCCGCACAACTTGGCTACCTCYGCACCATTTTTCTAACACTTTATTCCTTATTCCATCTTTCACCACTATACCACCGGTATCTGCACACTTCACACAACCCTTCGCAAGCTTGAGAGCGCTGATTGCATCAAATTGTGCACGGTTACATTAGTGGCTCAGTATCCACAAGGAACAGGCTCCAGCAACTTGAAATCTTCATTTAAGCTCCCTGCTGAGCTTGCAGGCTTTCACAATCAAAGATGCTCTGAAACCTAGATAGATGCTGTGCTGCCAGTGATTGACTTATTTGTGTCAGTGCCTTGCACTAGGGAAATACTTCAGATGCATAGTCTGTGATGATCTTGTGCCAAGCTGTATGACATTACATGCCAAGGCAGACAATTAATGGTTTTCCTTCCTCATCATATACAAGCCTGTTAAAAGCTAGGGTAAGGCAGTGACACAAGTAACACATATAGCTACTGACTCAGGGACTTGTTTATGGAAAGAATCAGTACTGAATAAAGAAACCTTTATTATACTGCAGGTGAGAACAATCCTCACATTCTGCATTAATCTGCTAGACCAGAGAGCATCAAGTCACTTAGCACATCAGATTGAGTGCAGCCTGGAGGAAAGCTGGGACACTCGCGGTAGACTACAGTGGCCGCTGCATACCGTTTTTGCTTCCCTGTTCCTTTGCTATCTAACACTACCGTAAGCTACACAATACCACAGTCCCCCTGCAGTAAGGTTCAAATGGAAGATCATGCAAGATAAGGCTCTAGCTAATAAACCCTCTCAGGCCACAGTCCAGGTTAAATTCTTACACACTTGCATGATTTGCACAGGGTACTTCCAGCAATTTCAATGATGCTTTGCACCAATAACACATTTAATCACAATACCCTGTATAACACTAACAGGAACCTTACAAAACAAGTGCTGTAGAGGAAGAACCCACTAATAAGCTAAGTATATCTAGACAGGTCTACACTGAAGGATAAATTTGGTATTTCTGAAGCAATTCCTTCAGCAGGTGGTAAGACGCAAGACTTCTTTAGCTGTGAAGAGGATTAGTTTTCAACAAGTGTTACTGCACAGATCATCTTTGTATAAGCTGTCCAAATCACCCTGATAGTGAATATTATAGCACTTCTGAACACACAACAGCACATAGACTTTCCTTTTCCCAGCATAAAGAAAGGCACCTCTTTCACTCACAGAAGGATGTAGCTCTTAAAGAGCTTAATAGAATAGCACCATGCAAAAAGACAAAAACTATCATCATATTATACTCTTATTACTCACAAAAGCACAGAAACAACTGAAAAAAAGAAAGCTAGCTTGCACAAGATGGTAGCTTGCACAAGATTTTAACATCAGACAAAGGAGATCAAAAACTGCAAGAGAAGGAATTTGAAGGCCAAAGAAATCTGGGCTAAACACACTATAGATATAACTGCTTGAGAAGATGTGAAGCATGCAAAACCAAAGTCAAAGGATTATTTAAAATATTCCTTGAAGAATAGAAGAAAGAAATAGAGAAGTTAAGCATGGGAAACCATAATTTGAATGCCAGGAAATTTTTTTAAAATAGTTGATATGATARGATAAGGCCGCTCTCCATCATCTTTGAAAGGTTGTGGAGAACTGGAGAGGTGCCTGAGGACTGGAAGAAAGCCAGTGTCACTCCAGTCRTCAAAAAGGGCAAGGAGGAGGACCCAGGCAACTACAGGCTGGTCAGCCTCACCTCTATCCCTGGAAAGGTGATGGAACAGCTCATTCTGGATGTCATCTCCAGACAGATGGAAGAGAAGGTGCTCAGGAGTAGCCAGCACGGATTCACCAAGGGRAAATCCTGCTTAACCAATCTGATAGCCTTCTGTGATGGAATGACTGGCTGTGTAGACAAGGGGAGAGCAGTGGATGTTGTGTACCTTGACTTCAGCAAGGCTTTGGACACTGTCTCCCATAACATCYTCCYAGGCAAGCTCAGGAAGTGTGAGTTAGACGAGTGGACAGTGAGGTGGACTGAGAACTGCTRGAAAGGCAGAGCTCAGAAGGTTGTCATCAGTGGCACAGAGTCCAGTTGGAGGCCTGTGGCTAGTGGAGATCCCCAGGGCTCAGTACTGGTCCTGTCCTGTTCAACTTCTTCATCAACGACCTGGATGAAGGGACAGAGTGCCTCCTCAGCAAATTTGCTGATGATACCAAGCTGGGAGGAGTGGCTGACACACCTGAGGGCTGCGCAGCCATTCAGAGAGACCTGGACAGGCTGGAGAATTCCATGGAAAGGAACCTCATGAGGTTCAACAAGGGCAAGTGCAAGGTCCTGCACCTAGGGAGGAATAACCCAAGGTACAAGCTGRGGGCTGACCTTCTGGAGAGCAGCTCTGCAGAGGACCTGGCAGTGCTGGTGGATGACAGGTTGACCATGAGCCAGCAATGGGCCCTTGTGGCCAAGAAGGRCAATGGTATCCTGGAGTGCATTGGGAAGAGTGTTGCCAGCAGGTCGAGGGAGGTGATCYTGYCMCTCTACTCAGCCCTGGTGAGGCCTYATCTCAAGTACTGTGTCCAGTTCTGGACTCCCCGGGACAAGAGAGACATGGAGCTACTGGAGGGAGTCCATCATCGGGCTACAAAGATGATCAGAGGGGTGGAGCATCTGCCCAATGAGGAACAGCTGTGAGAGCTGGGCCTCTTCCCTGGGCTAAAGAGAAGTGTGTGTGTGTGTGTGTGGGGGGGGGGGTCTTATCAATGTCTATAAGTACCTGAAGGGAGGGTGTCAGGGGGACAGGGACAAACTCTTTTCAGTTTTCCCATGCAAAGGGACTAGATGCAATGGGCAAAAACTGAACCATGTGAAGTTCCACCTGAACGTGAGGCRGGATTTCTTCACTGTGAGAGTGATGGAGCACTGGAAGAGGTTGCCCAGAAAGGTTGTACAGTCTCCTTCTCTGGAGATATTTAAAGCCCACCTGGATGCAACCTTGTCTAACATGCTGTAGGTGATCCTACTTGAGCAGGGAGGTTGGACTAGATGATCTCCAGAGGTCACTTCCAACCTTATCCATTCTGTGATGAAAAAGGTCCAACACAATATGCTAGGAAGATATTATAAAGAGTAATATTGAACTGGCCAAATCAAGTTTATGCTCTCTTAAGAGGAGAGGCTTGCACAGTTCTTGCTTCTTCACCTTCAATACAGGACAGATGCTAGAATTGCTCTCAATATTAACCAGCCTCACAGTAGTACCTTTGTAAGTGAGCTTCAAAGCCTTAATTAAGTCAATACGTCTTTGACAATGTCTATAACCCTTACAGCACAGCAATGAAAATCCTGCAATCACAAGATTTAAGGAGGAAAACAGATAGTATTAAAATAAAAACATGGCTTGCAGTTTTTTTGCAATATTGTGTGAGGTCTCCAGCTTGATCAGAAAATAGTGAGGGACAACACTGAAGAGATTCTTGCCTTTGAGATCTTGTTTTGGCTTCTATTCATAGGCTAAAATGAAATAGCAACTGTGTACCTCCCCTAATCACCCTCACCCCCAAAGAAAAACAATAAATTCCAGTAACACATTTGTCTACATAAGTTTACTCTAACAAAGACAGATGCACTAATGAAACCACAAGATGTGAGCAGCTGCAGTTATGCAAAAGGAGCACCAGCAGCCTCTTCAGGCTGGGCCAAAGTCAGCTTGAAGCACAAAGCAAAGACTGACACAGGGAGCTCAGTCACTAGGTTGCTCCAGGTAGGACTTGMGCAAACTCCTACAGTTTCATCTAGAGAACTCCTATTTGAAGGGTTAAAGGATGCTTCAAATTTAGACCAAGTGAGGACAAGAGACTCCAYGTAGAACCGTAAGAGTTGTTAAAAACTGAGTCTTTCAGCCACGGCAGTGGAGCCATGTGTACACAAAAGGGCACTTCACACTGAGGTACACTTGGCAACTTGGAACAAGACAAGGGTAATGGGGAGAAGAATGAGACAGCAATGACAAACATCCACCCCCCAACACAACTTCCAAACAAGTTGCATTAGCACATCATTTCTGAAAGCACTAAACTCCATTGATTTGGAAAAGCAAACAATTGATGCCAAAAGCTGACATCTGTGATACTTCTAAATATGACACTACAAACCACAGGAGTGAAACTTAATAGTTGAGAATTTTCAAACACTACAGGGTTTATTCAAGCACTACAGGAGAAACCTTTCAAATTTGAGCAAAACTCACCCAGTGTATAGGCTGGTACTGTGATGCACACCTGCGCTGCTGTTATAGTAGTTGTCACACTAACACAAACAAATACATACAAATTCTGACATCCCAGAAAGATGCATGCTGTAATACCTGCTAGTAATGTGTGATTCATTCAACACATGAAACAATCTGAATCCACAGCCCAAATGCAAATGAGCCCAGCAGCTACTGCATTTATTCACTTTCAGCCAGTAAAGCAGTTAGTGTCCTTAAAAAACACAAAAAAAACACACAAAAAAACACGAATTCAAACTTGATGGAATCCCATATCAGTTATAACTGCACCTTCACCTTTCATTTGTACCTCTCCCCCCCTGGCCTTTTCCTATACCTCACCACCACCACCGGGAAGGACTGCAATCAGAGTATTCTATGCCTACATAAAAACTTGCTATGTTACAGACTGGTCGCACTTCAGTTACATCAGCATCTGGCTCTAGTCAGCTACATTACCAACATGCTTCTTGTAGGAGTGCACAGCTGTGCATTCTCTGTTTGGCATCAATTGTCTGCTTTTCCCTCAAGAAAAAAAAAAGAAAAAAAAAAAGCTTGGAAGTCCTATCAATTATGCCAAATATAACCTCCCAACTTCACAACCTGGATCGAAGCCTGTAAAAGGTTAGAATAAAACCTTGAGCGCTCCTTGCTATCAAAACTATGATGCTGTCAAAATCAACTAGGTGAGTTTGCATCTATGTAAATCAAATGTATCACTTTAAATTGCATGGGCATATCTGCAGAGTGTTTTTAGAGTTCTTAAAATACTAGTGGGACATCAAAGAGGGACATAAAATAACCAGATCTAATCTTYCACTCAGTGAGCCTGCTTAGGTAGGAGAAAGGGAAAATAGGTTTGTGGGATGTGTCACCTCACCTCAGCCTGGTAACCAAAGTCTAAAACAGAACTATTTTCCCCAGGATGTCAAACATAACAAGCACCCCTTTGACATCTTCTAGAAGAAAGAGGGACAAATCTGAAAAACACTYGCTCTACATTGTTTTCTCACTTTTTTTAAAAAAAAAAGCAAGAAAACAAGGGAGCATGTTACAAGGTAGAGGGAAGCCTGCCTCCACAATTAGCCGTCCTAAACTTAAAGGTCATTTGGAGTGTTTGCATGGAACAGTTATTGCTTTTGAGGAGGAGGGAGGAAGAGCCCACAGCAGAGAAGAAAGATAGTATGCAGCTCTGTGTATTATTTTTATTCCGGTTATTAGCAAAACCATGATAGCCAGCGAAAATAGGTCATAATAAAGGATTAGCAATATCCTGAAGTAGCCTTTACTGTCCCACACAAAAGGCCAAAGAGCATGGGTTTCTGCAGATCTCAAACTACCAGGGAGCAGCTGCTGCAGGAGGTGGGCCTACCAGTTACTTCACCATAAAAACAGAGACTATAGCACTACCCCAGAAAGGAGTTATTAGATATCACATGCTACACAGCTTAAATTACTTTAGTGAGGTGTTTCTTTTTGATGTTTCGTTTCTCCTTTCATTGAAATATATTGTTGAATGGGCAAACCTAGCTTACTACGCACTAGAAAGTTACTTTAAATCAAGATGGTTAAACTCAGCAGTCTAAAGCCAGGCTGTATGTAGGCTTKTGCATTGCAGCAGATAGTTAAAACATTCACTTAAAGCCCCCTGGAGCCTAGAAGGGACAGTTTACATCAATTTAGATCCCCTTTGAATCAAGGATAACGAACTCCTCCCATATTTGGGCCCATCTCTGTCACACTTAGACAAGATTATTTACAGGGGAAAAAGGGAGACTTATTTGAGGCTGACACTCAGGCTATTAAGTGAAGACATCAGGATGTTTACCTGCCCCATAGGTCTGCGAGCATAAGTGCTCCTGCTCTTCACTCCTAGCTTCAGAGATTGTTTTCCATCAGAAACACACAGCTGGGAAGCCTCAGGCAGACAAGAAGCTCCAGCTCTGAGCACATCTTTGACAGAGCTTTGTTTTTAACCCAGCACTCAGTGACGGGCACTCACASAGGCCACCCCAGTGACTATCTCTGGGTCAAGCCAGCCTCCACTATCCCTCCCTCCCACACTCACCTTCACACTGTTTCACCTGTGGGGCTGCAACCAGCTCAGCTTTTTTTTTGTTGTTGTTGTTTTGTTTTGTTTTTTAATGTCCGTTTGCAGCAGCATGTAAGGCAATCTGAAAAGTTAGGGTGAATAGACCAGTGCTAGGAGTGGTTTCAAACAAAAAAGGCAAACTTATAGTAGAGAGTGATATAGATATTCAGTGCTGTATCAAGTGCCTATCACCTAACATCCAGCTATTTCACCTGTCTCAGGAGGTGGTGGTGGTGGTATCTCTCACTACTAAGATGATTTAACTGGCTTTCCATAGTCAGCATAATGAGCCCCTTCTGTATAGCCCTTGTTTTAAGGACTAGGGTAACTGTAAGCTACCCATAGACCTTATATAGCATGCCAATCATCCAGATCTCAGAAGAATGATTTCCTCCTCCCTCAATCTCTTTCGGAGGTCAAGGACAGGCTGACTTGAATTATTTCTTCAGTAGAAAGGTTTGGGGTAGGTGGTAAGGGGGAAAAAGAACAAAACAAAACCCCACAGTTTCGAAGAGTATGCAAGTTTCATTTTGTACATTTCCATGCATTCAAGATACACAGTCCCAACAAATTTAGTCTGTGGCCTGCTTTCAGGCAGATATCTGCAAGCATTCAGTATGCATTTATTGCTATGATTCAGAAGATATTCTTTTTTTTTTTAAAAAAAAAAAGCAGTATATGCATGACTCCCTCATTACAAATTATCTCTGAATATTTGTAATTCTTCTCTGAATACCATATTAGTCTCTGCCCATTTAGCTGTTCATTAAGTATTCATAAGTCAATAAAAACACTGAATAGTATAGAAGAACAAAAAAGCACAAGTGTTTTCTTCCTGTAGTCAGAGCATATTTCTTCTTGAAAGGCACCTTAAAGTTCTTCCTTGCACAAATGCAACACTCCAACATATCATCAGCTACTTTATAGCAAGGCAGAGGTACCTTCTCACTGAGCACCCCTTTCAAGCACACTCCTTTTGGAAGGCCACATGGCAAATGACTTCTTACAGTTTTGGGGGATTGTCATTATTAGAATATATAGCCACACTATTTGCTATGTAGCCCCTGAGCCATGTTTTTTCTATCTCCACCCTACAGATTAGGGAAACCATAAGAAGATCAGGAAGTATTTATTATACACTCTTGTCAACTTCAGGGCGGGGGGGGGGAGGGAGGAAAAAAAAATACACACACTCATCCACAGTCTCTGCTTAAGACGACTTAATATATATTAGCTCTTCTAACTCATAACTTTAGACAGTCTGTTCCTCTTGCATTAACACATTAACATATTTAATATCTCACCAAAAAATTTGATTCCAGATTTTCTACATCTTCCTGTAGAGTCAAGAGACAAGCATGTAGCTGATGTTGGGAGTCAAGAGTAGTCTTTCAACACCATTTTGCCAGAAGAGAAAGTAATTTTATGGAGCCGCTTTAAAGCTAAAGGGAACCAGTAAAACAGTAGTTTTATTTCTATTCCCTTCCTCCTATTCTCCCACTTAAAGGAAAACTACATCAAACCCCAAATCATCAGCACAGAAATAATCTCTTTACCTGATCCAGAGCAGGGAGCAGTGAGCACAAGCACAAAGCTATACTGACTACACAGTAAGTTACTGGCTCTCAGACTGGAGATGTTCGCAAGGAATTTAAGTTAGTTTTCTTTGGTCACGTTTTCTTCATTCTCAACCTTTTGACCTCAGGACATACTTTTTGCATTAAAAAAAAGCTATTATATCTAATTCATTTCTGACATTTACAGACACAGGTGTCATTTTCAGGTAAGCTGCCCCTGCAGACATCAGGGTTACAAAAAGAACCCTTTGCTTAAAGATTCCTAAGTAGGCATTTCAACTGTTTAAGTGTCCCTCTTCCCCCCCACCTTTTTTTCTTCCCCCTGCAAGATAGGCAAAAGCTATGACATAAGACTCCTCCAGCTGGTGCTTAAGTATCCTCCAGCCAGGCGGAAAAGTAAGAATAGAAGCTTGTAAGGGGCATGGATTTAGCCAGTAGGAAACAGGAACTGAATTTTGGACTAGCTTGTTCCTAGTTCTCCTACACAGCTTACACATTCTGGGAAGTCAGCAAACTATACCCTGTAGTTCCAAGAAGTGATGTGGATTATCATATGCTGATGGGTCAGGAGGGCTAGCTAGCACACCACTTTAGCACTACCACAGCACTAGCAGTAGAAAAGAGCACCCTCTGCCATACTTTTACAGAAACAAATGCACAACTAATGGCTTTCAGCAGCAGGGAGACAGAGACACCAGAGCACCAAAGCAGACAGGGTCTTCCTGGCAAAAGAAAAACAGGAGTTGCCACAGAACACACTACAGGTATACCGAAAACAAATTTTGCTTTTCGAGTGTGTCCTAGCAAGAGCAATACAAAAATAATTTAGGACCAACCATGTAATTATGTGCATTTATTCCAACCTTCCATTATGGGAGATAACAAGATGAACAGCAAAATATGAACTTTAACAATCCTGTAATTATAGCCACTGAACCATACATTATTGAAAGAATAATATGCAAAACCCAGATGCAAAAAAAAAAGTATGTAAACAGAAATGAAACATTAAAATAATGTAGTGATGAAGCAATAGCATACAGTGCTAAGTAGCTTCTTAGGATCTTTTACTATCACATTTTCTTTCTTTAAGAAATACTTCAGAGGTCCCCACCAAGCCTGTCACTCTTTGCAGTATTATATATCATTCAGAGGTTATAAGTAGCCTAGCAGACGATAACCTGACAGCTGCTAACTGAATTCAGCCTGTAAGYAGAGTTACAGGAATACTGGTGGGACCTCCTGAGGACTCAGCTTAAACAAGTGAAAGAAAACTTCAAGTTATGAGTGACCAAAATTAGTATTAGTTCTTAACAAAAGGTTAATACCAAGCTAAGCTCTTGAAAAAAGAAGCAGCTGTGTGACTTGCACAGGCTGAGTCACAGCACTCAGAGCTGCTTAGGAGTCAAACGACCTGAGGGGCCAGACTGGCTCCAGCAGCCACACTAGACACACCAGTGGCAGAAGACTCCCATCCACAACGAAGTTGCCTCACATAGAGGTTTCCTTTTATACACAGCAAAGTCACCTATTTCAAAGGTTAAATAATAACTCATTTTATTTACAGAAAGTAGAGATGAAGAGGAAAAAACAGCTTGTTCTTTTTCTTCCCCTCGAAGTTTTTTGTGACATGTGACATTCTGTATTTTCAAGCAGTCTGAAGCTATTTTAGTCTATAGAAGAAGTGTTCAACCTGTATTTTACCACCCCTAATACATCTTCTAATGTAATCTTCTAATACAGCCTCCTGTGAGTGGCCTCTACTCTTTTTAACCTTATTACTTTATTTCTGGTTTTGATGGCATAGACCAAGGCAAATGAACTACTTCCCCAACCCTTCTCTCTCCCCCCCTTCTTCCTCCTATACCTTAAGGAAGGAGAGCAAGAGAACAGAGCTAATATCTAATGATGCATCAAAAGCCCTGCCTTAACACTGAAAACTCAAACTCATTCTAGTACTCAACTATTTAGTCAAGTTACTGTGGATCAAATGCAAGCAACCTCTCAAAGATAGAATATGTAAGGTTAAAAACACATCAGGGCTTTCCTGTTCTAAGAAAGAAGTACACCATGCCATCCTCCCTCTGTACTTGAGAGGAAATGGTGAACATCCACACCAGGCTACACATTACTCAGCACCACCAGCTCACCATTCATTCCAGAATCCACTTGGCAGGTTACTCTCTTCCCCTTACAAATTGATTTCAGTATCCTCTTGGCCCACTCTCCACAGCATGCAGGAAAGCCTCCTCTTCCACAGTTCTCCAAGTTCTCTAGAACCAGATTGCTCTGCCTGTAGCAGTTCATGCTGTCAAAAGGCTACTATACAGCAATCATTTTCTTTCCCGCACCCTCCAAGGAGAAGGCCTCTTTGCACCATCACTYTCCTCCCTAACACTACAAATGGTCAGGCTTAGCATAACAGCCCTTTTATCATTCACAGTCCTTTCTGCTAAGGTTATCTTTATCAATGTAATAACTCAAGATTATTCCCAAAGATCAGAGAACTAGAAAACCTAACCTTAGACCTCACTATCCCATTTACCACTAACAATAAAATTTCTCCTTTTCAGAAAGACAGAAAAATCTCTAAATCATTCTTTAATTTCCTACATTGAATAATTAAGTCTTCTTACCTACCTTCCAAGAATCTTTCACCTTCACTTTTAACACCTTCACCCTACTAGACACAATCCTCTTCTACCTAGGCTACCCTCTTTACAGCAACCATGTCTAACTGGTCACTGAATTCCACCTGGGGGAAATAATGAGGCCATTCATTAACCCTCAACAGGCTGCAGCTGTCAAGTTTTCCTCCCAGATACTGAACAACTTTAAGGCATTTGCTGAGTGGGGAAGAAAAGATTACATAAACAAAATACACAAAAAGTTCCATGCACTGTATTTTACAGCATTATTACTCGGTGAGTTTTTCTGGGATATATCACTTACTTTCTTGCAGGCAGTCACAAAGCTCTACACCTGACACATCAATACAGTTTATTATCAAAACTCTCTTGGGGCTAGCACAGAACAGCACTGAGCACCTCTGCAATTCAGTTCACCAGGTTTTGGCAAGACTTAAAGAAATGCAATATTCCACATAATTTAACTGTTTTCTAACAATTAAGACTGTCTCCTCATTTGCTAGGTCCCACAACTTTTACTGATGTCATTAAAGAATACATAATCATCACTGAGACAGATGGGCAGGAAATCTCTGTCAAAACAAAATTCCACTGAAATGCCAAAATAATTCCTATCTGCCCTCCTCCTGTGTTCCCCATTGTTTAATTATAAATCATTTGCTAATTTAGCAGCATCTAATAAGAGTGTCTGTGCCCCCATGTAAGAATAACCAGCATAAAGCCCAAAGACCACTGATTGTCCTTTTTTCCCTTCTCACAGCTTCTTTATGCTTATTTATGCCAGCTACTGCTAAAGTTGCAATCTTGCCTTCATAGGAGCTGACAGAAACTGAATTCCTTCCATTTCCCATTAAAAGGTTTGAACACCTCTGCTTGATTAGAACTACCATTAATTCTGGCAGAAGACAAACTCAGAACTGAGTACCTAAATTGACAAGAACATAGGGAGCCCAGTTCCAGCCCTCCTCTCTGCTCTGCAGTATACAGTGTTATGCTCTGCTTGTAAACAGAAGGCAAACTGTGAACTATCCAGACCTTCTTCCCCAGACTGAAGCAAACTAAAGGATAAATATATACTCTCTATTTAAAATTAGAAGATCAAAAATATGACTTAGCAAGAGTCTGATTCCAAAATGGTATCTATAAATAGTAACTAATTCATAGCCTGCCTCTGCCCTTAATCCTGGAGCGGACACAGCATCAATTACCTCTTTTTATATACCTTAATACATACTTTATCTAGTGTTGCTACAATAAGATACCATTTTTGATATTTCCCTTCCTCAAGCACAGGAAGAGTGTTAATATTCCAAAACATCAAAGAGCTCAGAGCTGACCCTTTGCTACTTAGAGACTGAAAGTAGATGCATTACGTCAACAGCTTGGGAAGCAGGTCTCTCTGCCCAGCCCTTCCTAACCCTGCTTCCTCCTGCTTAAGCTATCTGTGTGTAATATTTACTACCTAGGAATGAAACAAGCCCATAATCCCTGCCCCAGGCTTCTTTAGCCAGGAGAAGCAGGAACACCACTTCCCCATGTCCCCACATTATTGTACATGGAGGTAACATCAATAGTCCCACCTAGGAGAGACTTGCTTCCCTTCAGTGCAGTTTGTTCAGAAGTAAAGCAGGATGCAAACAACTCTGGGGCTTAACTAAGAGAATGTAAAATTATGTTCAAATGACCCCATGGGATGAAGTTATGCCAATAAAGTCAGAGGGAGAAGTTGAGGAAAGATCAAACAACCATGCTGTACATTACCACAACACTTTCAGTGGATTTCTTTAATCATTATTAGGTTGCAAAGARAATCTCCAAATGGTCAAAAATTTAAAATGGTGTCAAAAAACATTCCTGTGTTTCCTGACAATTCTTATGCTTCTCTTTTGACTAGAATAGCATCAGACCACTTGTATAAAGTGTATAAATTCTAGTAGCAAATATGATTTAATACTTTATTTGTCCTGCACAGTAGGAATGCAACAGACTTATGAACCACTGCATAGCCAGGGGCTTGCAAGCTAATTTAGACCTTTATTGTTGGACTATGGCAAGTTGTAAAGCACGTATCTATGAAAGGAAGGAGAGGGAAAAAAAAAGAAAACACACCTACACACACAGGGAGAGAAAAAAAAGATTAGATACGGGGGGATAGCATAGCAAGCATTTTATACATATCTGCTAACATCACTGCTTTGCTAGCTGGGTAAGAGGAGGTTAAGAAAAAGGCAAAACCTGTTTCTGAGCTCCTATTTACTTCAGCAGATAAACAAGTTTGGATTAAAGGAAAAAAAATTGAARTGTCAGCATACTTCAAAAGCAGAACATTTTACTCATACACTTTCCATTAGCTGGATTGCTTCTAGCTATCTCTCTTGCTCTAATATATTCTTCACTTGTTTAGCTTACAATGGTGTCAATGACAAAATTGAAGCCACTGATAAAAGCATTATGGAATCAGTCTAATCTATACAGCAAAGACACACTCTTTCCCAGTAATACCAAGTATTACTATTGAGTAATTTTCTGCACAAAAATAGAAAAATAAAAAAGACACGCCTAGTATCTTCTTCTTTTCTCCCTCCCTGTATCTTCTTTCTAATCTGTCCTTATGTGGCAAAAGGAAAAACAAACCAGAGAAATTAATAAGGGTGGTCAGGATACTAGAGAGAGAAAAACAATCATGGTATAAATTTAGTATCTATAAAGCAAATTTGAGATCAGATTCCTTCTTGGTACAAAAAGCTACTGAAGTGAGTAAAATAAATAGATTTACACCATCATAGAATTTAATCACAATTTTTAATTTTATGAGTGCTGAGAGCTGTTCCTCTTTCATCTTTCCTTCTGCTTTTATCCACCTTTCTTTTTTCCATATTCCCTTTTGCTTGCTATCTCCTTATCAGGAACAAGCAGTGGGGAGACGTGATAATAGTCTTCAAGTACMTGAAGGCTGCTGTAAAGAAAGGAATAAGCCATTCTCCTTGTCCAGGATGGATAAGGCAAGAAATAATGGACTTAAGCTGCAGCAAAGGAGATTCAAGTTAGATATAAGGAAAAGCTTTTCATTACTTAAAATAGTGAAGCCTTGGAATAGATTGCCTTGGGAAGTTACTGGAGGTCTCTACACACTGCTTAGATCAACATCTATCAAGAACAACATAGGTATAGTTTATCCCGCCTTGAGGCAGAAGAACAGACTAAATGATTTCTTAAGCCATCTTCTTATCCTTAGATTCTCTGGTATCACAAGCTAAAAAAGAATTGGATTGGGTCTGGTAGGTAATCGGAAAAATTATCTGTGGAGTGATTTCTGAAAGTTCTCACCCCTCTAATCATTAATTAGTCAATGACTCCACTAGGCATTGCACTTCGGAAAGTGCCAATGAATGAGAAAAAAAAGAGCTTTCCTCCTCTTATGTTATTACTTCACATAGAGTTTGATGGCACAATGCTGCTCTAACGGTCCTCCTCTGAATAAGACATAAAACCAAAATTCTGAGCATTTTAGCTTATTTAGATTGTGTCCTAGATTCCAGCACTAAGTTGAAGACTCAACTACATGTGTTTAGGCTGTCCATCTGTCTGTGGTTTATCTTCTTAATAAATCCTAAGATCCTCATTACTTACAGTGGGTTTTTCTATAGGCACATTGGACATAATCTCGAAGGTGCTTTGCAGTGGCCAGGAACTGCAGAGCTGATCAATAGTTCATATTTAGGGTGCAGCTCCAGCTCCAGCAGAAACTAGTGGCTCAATAACATCAAATGAARGTGAGGACAAGGTAGTCACAAATCCATTAGGGAGAGAAAAGATGAGGAGAGAAATATGGCTGCATTTGCTTGTTCATATTTGTTCCAGTAACCATACTTGAGTTGTAAAGTCATATAAAGTATGACCCTGGAAGCTTTGCTCAACCAGCTAAATTTTGCATTCTCTAGCTATGGGTCAAAAAAACCCCAAAATATCATGAAAGTAGAATGAGAAGAAATAATACAAGAAGTTTTTAAGTACAGGGAATCRCTTTGCTTGCTTGGAGTCTATGTGTTTCTACTGCATTAATAACACCTCAATTACATCTTGGAGCATCTCTTAGAGCAGCAAAAGGAGGCACTTCTCACCTCCATGTGATYCTTCCTACCTGCTTGGGTATTGCTCACTTCACTTCTAACCAACCTTGTAGCATAATGAAATGAACAGTAAAAATTCTCTAAATTTGGAAGGCAGATCACCCTAAGCACCACTGAAACAGGAGACTTTAATGCAAATAGATCACAGGCACTATAAACAAGAAGCTCTAAAGTAAAAGTTCTAGGATTAAGTTAAAAAAAAATGTTTGGGAAGTTTCTACAGTTCTTTCTTCATGTCTTGTAGCAGAACACAACCAAATGTTGTGCAGTCAGATAGACAAAATGTACAAACTGTACGGCTCAGCTTTTGCTGAGTTCTATTTGAAAGACATCCTGCAAGAGAGAAAATATAATTTTCTGTTGTCCTTAGCCACCTTAATCATACATATAGTACAACTGCTAATCAGACACTGCTAAGAATATTACTGAGCCTTTGGTTGTCAACAGCCACAGATGCGATTACAGGATCACAGCTGTCCTCTTGAGCAGTATTGCAGATGAACATGTATATAATATGGTTCATACTAAGCATACTAAAACCCTAAATATTATTTGGAAAGAAAAACAGCTATTGCATAGGAGTCTCCTCTTGGTTACGCAAGTGTCTGTAAAGAGTAACTCCATTGCCTGCATGTGAGTTATACAAATGTAACAATCTGTGCAAAGGCAATCAGAGGCAATCCTGGATCTGAGGACTTCAGTGAGTAAGCGTCACAGAGAGTGGGGCTCAGTCAGCCACAGGGATCAAGCACTCCAGGAAACTGATAACATTAACAATACTATAGCTGCTACTGCAAATCTAGCAAAAAAACTTATGACTTCAAGAGCAGAGTGAGTCAAGATCAGGACAAGAAGAGAGCTGGAATGATAATGACAAATCTACAGTGTTTTTCCACTCAGTTACAATAACTGCATAGTTGGCACATGAAGGAAGTAAGTGAAGTTACAGTTAATGAATAAGGATGTTAGAAGGGAGGAGGGTGCACAACATACATCCTTCAGGGAATGGGGCAAAAATAAGGCTCCAGGTGGAGACACTACAGAAAAGAAAGGTAGAAATTTCACATTACTCTAGCTTTTATCATTTACAAAACATGACACACTATTAAGATTCCTCCAAGTATTTTTTCCAAAGCAGGGAAAAAGAACAGCGTGCAGGTATTTTACTTCTAGCAACAAAGAGGTTCCATTACCTAGGCCAGATAGGATTTTTTACTGGGTGTCCAACATTTCCTGGTTCATTCATTACGCTACTGACCCCTGTATTTCTCTTTATTAGTTACTCTGAGTATACAAAGTACCACACTCTTGCTGATACCAAGGTATTGTTCAATGTAAAGGATTCTTAAAAAGGTATTTTTTTCGAGCATTTCTGTATTACTTCTGTATGTTTTCTACACTACAATCACTTTGTAAAAAGGCCTTGGCAGGTTATAACCAATTATTGTTGTATAGTTTTTACTGTGGATGCTATTTCATTTCATTACTGCCCTATTTTCCAGTGACATCTACTGCACTGAGAACAGTACCTTTATTTTACTTTCACCCTGGACTTGTAAGAGGCCTGTTTTACTTACAACATAACTAGAATTCAAAAGTCTAGCCAGATAAGCTCCCCTTCCTCTTGTTTACAGAACGTAAGTCTAAGATGCATCTGTATTAGGTGCCTGTAGACAGTCCTGATGAATACAACAGATAAATCCAGATGTGTATGTACGATACACAGATAGTAATTTACTAATTAGCTAGAATTAGATGAATAAATTGCCAGTCCCAGCAATTAAAATCTATGAGTTAGAACATAAACTGCATTGCATCTACTTGCAGAGTGCTCTCAGTAAAGTGCTAATCACCTTTAAAATTCTTTACATTTCTTCAGAAAATACCCATAAATTACCATTCTTGTATCTTATATGTAGGAACACATTCTTCAGTATACTGTGATTACACAGATCCTAGATCAGAAATCTGCAGTTCCCCGTATATACTCTGTGGCCCCATGGATGAAGATTTAGTGTATTTACTACCACCATTCTCAGGAGATAGAGATGCAACATACCAGTATAAGCTTGGGGCACAAGATGCATCTCTCCTCTCTCTCATCCAGATTTCTCTCATTTGCACAAATTCCTGTACAATTTCTCCTAACAGATTTCCAAATTTACCTTTTACAACTGCCTAATGTATACAGTATGATTTTGCCTAGCTGGTCCACACCTAAGATGGAGAAAGAGGCAAGAAATCACAAGAGAAAGAAAAAATAAAAAATAAATGTGCATGTGTGAGAAGAAAAGAGAAAAAGATAAAGATGGTGCGACAAGAGAGAAAAATGAATAGAGAAAAGAAGAAAACATGTCAAAGCAAGTTTGCAAAAAAAAGGATTAAGGATGGGGGAAAAGGAAGGCAAAAAGATAATACACATTTACTACAGGACATATAAGAAGAGACACATACACCCCATTAAAATCACACATTCTGACTGGTGACAATCCACTACAATACAGCACCTCGAGCATCCATTATTCTTTTCAATCTGCTAAAGAGTAGATGTCAAGATGAGAGATGCTGAAGTATGGTATCAACATTTCCCTACAGCCACAGAGCCCATTATCAACACAGATAAGCCTGTGCAAGGATACATTTCTTATCAGAATACAGGCAAAGAACAGTTTAAATTAATGTTAGATTGAAACGATCATCATTGTTGCAGCTCCCTAAAGCAATCAGAACAGCAGCACAAATGTACATGTAGGAGCCAGAACAAAAACACCCTCTTTGTCTTTTACCAGTTTGGCATCAACTCTGCTCTGGGAATCAGCTTGAAGAGGGTTATTTCTCCTTGCTGACCTGTGCACACTAAGACATTGAACTACAGGTTTAAACATGAGCACTCTAACCCATTCTTATCCCATCTCAAATTCTGGGAGTAGAGAGAATTGGTACAAATTTTGATATTCAAATCCTCTGAGACTTAAAAATTGTATCTAATGAGAGATGTCTTGTTGTTTGCTCCTAATGTATAGGCTTGCAGAAGAATAAAAATTGGAAGGTTTTATTCTGTCCRTTGACAGCAAGTGATCTAATCTTGGGCCATCATTTCCACACTGAATGAAACGTGGTAATTACAGAGTTTTGTTAGTGAAAAAATCAGTGGTAGCAATAAAAGGAAAAATAAGGCTGATTAGTGAAGAAACACACCTCTTGATGTGACCTCTATCTGGCTATGAAATTATTTCTCAAAGGAAAACAGCAGAAGCCTTAGTCTATTGGTCATTTTAACTGAAATGGTTACTTCCCTGTTGAAGGTCACAGGACTCAATAAAATTCACTGAGAGCTTCAGAAGTTCCTCTAAAAGTCTATGTAATTGACATAGAGGTTTAAAGTTGGATTCTAGCAACAGTTTTAAATTCCCTAGATAGAAATCGTAATTCTGATTTCATATTCCACTATAAATATATGGCTTTTCCAGATAGGAAGTACCAAATGAAATCACCAATTACACCACACTTACTCACATACTTGACATGGCCTATTATGTAAATTCTTATCACTAATTTACATACTAATGTTCGTAGGACCTTCCACTTTTATATTTCAGGTTCATTATCTGAATTACTATTTATTGAGTTATACCACTAGATATTGAACATTTATGTATTTGGGATAATTTTGAGAAATATCTAGGATAGTATTGGCTAAATGACCATTTAGACTTGCAAGTGAAGTCCATGCTCTGTAGCTATTATTATGATAATAATTATCTTTATTATCTCTTCCTTTTTTATCATACAATTTTACTTCTTTGTTAGTTCCTTGATTTTTTTCCAATCTCATGGTTAATATAAGTAATCCACTAGGAACCAAAATATCTTTATCMACTTATTACATGTGTTCCCTTGGGCAAGTCTCATTATTTCCATGTGCTTTGCTTTCACCTACTTGTACAATGCTGGCTGACTTATTTCAAAGAAAATTGATAAGCTTATGTACTATGATGCTGTCAGAAGAGGTAGCTATAGAATAAAATTCAGGAGATGAACTACAAATTAGAATTTCTGACTAGGTCCCCTTCCTTATCAGTTTAATTTTAATAAATTAAATTTATTCCCATCTTAAACATGAATGAACTTCATCCTAAATACCACAACATTTGGTGTGTTATACAGGCAGGACAACAAATACAGAGAGATTGATGTTGCAGGCAGCTTTTCTTTAACTACCACTCTAAGATGGAGACTTCCTTTTTTTACACACCTGAACCTTAAGAGACTACTCATAGCAAGGGCATCTCAATGGAGACTGTACTGCTTCTTGGCACAACATCTTAGTATGAYCTCCCTACCCATTTTTGCACCTTCAAATATGCAAGACAGTATTAGTGGTGGGAACTAGTGTAAACTGGTATTAGCCAAATGAGAATTAATTTTGCATTAAGATTTTGTTGTGTCCATTCTGCTTTAAAAACCAATCTTTTTAGCTTCTGGCAACTTTGATGAGTGTAGATTTTAGGAGAGTGATGGATGGCCAGTGTATGARACACAAGTACACTTTTGGCCTGTCTCATGAAAGACACATTCCTGCTCTTAACAGTTGTACAGTCACATTTTATGCTGTTATCTCAATTTTAAACAATTAGTCATTACTCAAGGTTGTTGTAAGTGGCCAGGCATGTACCACAACCTATACAGAAGTTTACTGGATGATAGTTTTTAACAGTCACAGCTCATAAACATAATATATTATCTTCTGCTGATATGTTGTGACTAACTGTAGTATTTCCTCTTATTTGTTGCATATGAACTCCTTATAAGCCATTTATTTAAAGTGAGACTGCAATATAGGTAAAATACAAAGAAGAATATGCTAAGGCTCTGAATAGGCCAGGGTATTTTTTGCTCTGTAGGTAGGCGGCTGTGCATTCTTGCACACAAATATACATACATTCTCCAACTTTTTGACTYGAAACAGAGACACCATTTAAAAAACACTCTTGATTCTAACAAGATTATTCTATAAACTCTGTGAGTCCTGTAAGAATGGGACAACTTTCAGAGTCTGATGAAATGGTGTGTACATTGCTCTCCTGGTAGCCAGTCCCTTTTGTACTCTAGAATCATAGAATCAGTAAGCTTGGAAGGGACCTCTGGAGATCATCGAGTCCAACCTCCCTGCTCAAGCAGGGTCACTAGAGTGGTCTGCAGAGCACAAAGGGTACCTAAGACATTTTTTGGCTGTCTGGGAAGAAAGGTTTCATCAAAATGTTCCTCCTTATTTCCAGTGACAGAACTGCATTATAATGAAGGATATGAATACACACATTCCTAATCTCACTTTTCCTTGTAAGCAGTTGATATTGTTCCCAAGATGTTGTGATGTCCCAAAAGATAATCTGTTTCTAAAATGTTTTGGAATCTCTGTCATAAATAATGTATGTGAAATAATATAACTGAAATCTAAAAGGCACAGTTCAGGATTTATTGACTCATCTGGACTGATAGTTGAATGTTGGAACCTGAGTAACTGACACTGAGCTCCAGATTGGAACATAACTTACTATGTACAATCCATCATCTTCTTTCATCTTCTGTGTACCTTCCCAATAATAATTCCTTTCAAACACTGCTACTSTGCAACTTTTACATCTAACGTTGCTTTTGAATGCCAAGATGAATAATCAACAGCTTTCAAATATCCAAACTTGTTACAGATTGGTAAATTTGTAGAAAACTATTTACACATGTTGTTACTCTACATTTGGTAAGCTTAAGGTTCATCTCACCCATTCAGTGAGAAGAATTCAGGTATGTAAACCAAATCACTGTGATATGAAAACAGCCTTTCATTTTCATTATTTACCCAGCACCACAAGTTAAGAACCTAACTCTGGGTAGAAATACCACAGTTTGTTAATGTATACACAGTATATCACAGTACATCACTGAATTCCACTGAAAGAATAGGAGGCAGTTAACATCCAGTGGGTAAACAAAACAGGAATTTAGATGTGTCTCCTTTCATTAGTATCACTCATTCATTCATCATCATAGAATCATAGAATCAGTAAGCTTGGAAGGGACCTCTGGAGATCATCTAGTCCAACCTCCCCTCTCAGCAGGGTCACCTAGAGCATGGTAGACAGGGTTGCATCCAGGCGGGYSTTGGAGATCTCCAGAGAAGGAGACTCCACAACCTCTCTGGGCAACCTCTTCCAGTGCTCTGKCACTCTCACAGTGAAGAAATTCCCCCTTGCGTTCAGGCAGAACTTCCTGTGGTTCAATTTCTGCCCAYTGCCTCTTGTCCTGTCACATGGGACAACTGAAAAGAGTCTGTCTCCATCCCCTYGGCACACTCCCTTCAGGTACTTATACACACTGATAAGATTCCCCCTCAGTCTTCTCTTCCCCGGGCTAAAGAGGCCCAGCTCTCACAGCCATTCCTCTTACGGCAGATGCTCCAGCCCTCTCATCATCTTTGTAGCCCTACACTGGACTCTCCCCAGTAGCTCCATGTCTMTCTTGTCCTGGGAAGCCCAGAACTGGACACAGTACTCAATATGAGGCCTCCCCATGGCCGAATAGAATGGCAGGATCACCTCCCTTGACCTGCTGGCAATAGTCTTCCCAATGTACCCCAGGATACCATTGGCCTTCCTGGCCACAAGGGCCCATTGCTGGCTCATGGTCAACTTGTCATCCATCAGCACTCCCAGGTCCTTCTCTGCAGAGCTGCTCTCCAGAAGGTCAGCCCYCAGCTTGTACTGGTRCCTAGGGTTATTTCTCCCTAGGTGCAGGACTCCGCACTTGCCCTTGTTGAACCTCATGAGGTTCCTCTCTGCCCAACTCTCCAGCCTGTCCAGGTCTCTCTGAATGGCAGCACAGCCCTCTGGTGGATCAGCCACTTCTAGACAGATTATACGGCTATCAGGAGCTGTGCCGTGCATTGGAGTTTGACAGGGGCTTGTGCAATCAGTACCTAACATCACATAATAGCTATATTGATAAAGTTTCAGTCCTGGAGCCATAGCACGTAACTCACAGATACCTCCAGCTCTTCTCTCAATTCCACCATTTACACAAACACCYGCCTCTAAGAAGAGCTGTTACAGGCATGGCCAGCTGCTTTTTCCAGGTGGAGATTAGCCATGTTCAAAATATTCAGTTGCAGAAACTGCAGAGATTGCACAGGATTTTCTCAAATGCAAGGAGAACACAGAACTCTCAGTCATCTACAGCCTATTAGAGTGGCTCCATGCATAAGCAGATAAATAATAATATAGTCACATAAAAATAATGGATTTTTTTTTTTCCATCTATGGTTCTTTCCCTCCTGCAATTATTTCTGAGTGAAGTGAAACTGTAAATAGCTTTACCCACTAAATGATCTTGAGCAAATTATTTCAGAAGTGCCACAGTGCAGCTTGGGRGCTTTTCATTCAGTGCTCAGATGATTAGCTCAGAGCAAATTTTTGCAACTATGCTCACCAGGGCAAAAACACATTGTGAGGAATGATGAAGGCAGAATGTAAGTCACATTTGATTTTCAGCAGCAAAAGGCATCAGACCAGGACTGCAGAGATGCTGAAGGCCACAACAGAAGTGCTTGCAAGAGCTGGGACTGTGAAATGGAACAGTCAAAGCTGCAATTGTCTATAATGTACTTGCTAATCTGCAAACATCTCTTCTGTGCAAGATAAAGATGCCAGGTCTGAACTGTGCAGAAGTTGAGGATAGTGATGAGTGCTGCATGTCAGAAATGAAGCACACTAGAAATTTTGCCAAATAGACCCAGGCTGGAAGAGCTTGGAAGAGTGAACAGCACTGGCAGAGCTGTAGGGTAGCAGGTAGACCCTGCACAGTGCCTAGATATAGCCAGTAATTCTCAACCTTTCCAGTCGTGAAGAGACAAAAGAAAATCCATTCATTCCATTGCTTTCACGAGTCTCGAGGCCATTTATCTTTCCAACTAAATTATTAAGAAAATGGAGTGGTTAGATATGTAGTTTGAATTAATTCCTTCCACAAAACGGTAGAAAGTACAAAACAGCCTTTGAAACTTCTGTATAAAACACGTTTCTGTGGCTGAACTAATCTTCCACTCCATTATCAACRGTTCTACATGGGAATGCAACAGTGACACTGATCGGACAGTGGGAAACGTGCTACCTTGGTTGGAAGGTGATTTCTTTTATCCAGTATATTTGAATCAGAGGTACCGATTTTCCCACTTTCTGCTATAAAGTTACACCTCAAAAGAACTCAGCAGCCACAAAGAATCTGCTATGTAGTCAATATCTTGATTTTTTTCATTAAAAGGGACTAATTTGCACAATACATCACTCTGAGGAAAATTCACCATAAGGCATTTCACAGAAGGCCAAACATGTTATTATTTATAATGCATTTCATTAAAATTTTACTGCCATTTCCTAAAACCAAAAAGCAGTTTTGATTTTCATAAGRTCCAAATCATTTCAGTCTGGAAAATACAATTTCCAGTCAGAAAAGCAAGTAGGTGCTTCCACACAAGTCATATGAGCTGTGAAATATATTGAAAACCACCCAAAGCCCAATACAGAGCTTTTGCAAATCTGTAAATGTCATATGCCAAAGATCGTGAGCTGTAGCTGAGCTGAAAGACTGCTTGAGAGTGGGGTGAATGACCTACTTCAGCCACTTTAGCAATGGCCTCAAGAATTTTCTTTCTCTACACCTGTATGTATACCAGCAATGATGCCTCTACATCATATATACATGATTGTGGTACAGAATAGCATAAGGAGAGATTATGCAGAAAGTATACATAAACTAGRTTTATGAGGCTCCACCTCAATTGAGAACAGGGTGAGAACATCCAAGGAAGAGGCTGAGAACAAGCATGTCTGAGAAAATATAGGTTAAAAATTATTCTCATCATCCTACAGAGGTATTCAGTCTCACCCTGTTAACAGGAAAGGTTGTCTAGATGGTTACCTAAGACTGCTGTCATCCTGCTCATTGTTTCTCTCCTTCAGCATTAATATACAATACCATCATGCTGCTCTGTGCCCATTAGCTGATTTAGCCAATGTATATAAATAATTTTTTAGGAGGCTCATTCAATGAGTTAAATCATTGGCAATCAACCACAGTTGCTCATAGGAAAAATTATAGCTGCTGTTGTAAGAGGTCTTATTCCTTTAACTAGATGTGGTCACAAGGCAAGACCTTAGTTTATACAACCCACGCTGCATGTCTCAGTGACTGCTTGAAAGATATTGTTGCTTTACAGGTAGAGGTTTAGCTGGTGCAGCAACCTCTCCAGTGGGCTTCAGCAAGTGGATGGCAACAATTCCAATAGGTACGCCATTCCTGCAATGTCTTCATGACTAAAGAAACATCCTCATCTACCTATAGCCCTAAGTATCTTGGTGGGAAGCAGTAACATAAGAATACCATAAATAGTCTTTTCACCTTCTATTTTGCTAGTAGGATTAGCAAGTGTTAAGATTTGATACAATGACTGTTTGTGTAAGAAACACATATAAGTGCATGTGTTAAAATGGATTTTTAAATGTATGTTGGCCTGAGGGGAACAGCTTTGCTCGCATCTTTGTAAACAGCTATTCACTCCCTCCCTGCCTCTTGAAGTAGAATATGTTCATTGAACTGTGAGGGGAAAATACACAAACCCAGGATATGTTAAAGATCTGCAGCCTCATCAAAAGGTTCAGGTACATCTTTTGTCACCATGACGGGGACAGTTCATCTCTGCTCACAATAAATTAAAGCTGATCCCAGCAGCTGAAACCACACTGTGTGAAAGAAGTAGGCAGGCAATAGAGCAGAAAATACAACTGGGATAATCAACAGCATTTCAGCAGCTAACAAAYGATTCCTCTGATCTGCATCCTTGCTACTAGTTTATTTCAAAGTATCATCTATTGGGAATAACACTAGATTTCCTCTTGATTATGGTATTTAATACGCAAAACAGAATTTTAATTTTGGATCCATGCCTTGTATTACAGACATTTAACCAGGGAGACCTTTCCTGAAGCTTGAGTATGTTTGTAGTAAGGGGAACAAAGCTACCACAGAACTGTGAAGAAGCATCTCCTTATTACAGTGCTTTCTCCTGTAAATTAGCAATGAATCAATGACATGGAGTCATAGCAGGAGCACAATTCATTCATCTTTAGCTGATTTCTAATTAGCATAAAAACAAAACAGTAGTTCAAAAGCATCTCTATATTAAAAAAATACATTCCCACATGCAAACCAGGTGTGAAGGTGTTTGTGGACACTAAAGACAACTCTCAGAAAATCTCCTGTCTGGATTAGAAGACAGGAAAAGGGAGTTTACTACTTCTGATGATATTTTTGTGTACATATGGTCAATCATTCTATTAAAAATGTGCCTAATTTTTCATTTGAACTTCTCTAGCTCCCACTTTGAGTTATTGGCTTGGGTTATATTTTCCTCTGCAAGACTAAAGATCCCTCTAGAGCCTGGTATTTTCTTCCTGTGTATGCACTTCCGTACTGTTAGCAGGTCACCTCAACTTTCCTTTGTTAAGATAATCTTTTAATTGTGATGGAGCTGTGTTGCAGATAACATACTTGGAGATACTTTCAGGCAGTTATTTTACTCTGCACTTGATTTTTTTCTCTGGGATTTCATATGCTCCAAGAGTTGGGTATATAGACTATGCATGTGAACTAATCAGGAACTTGCTGAAAGTATGGACTTACAGATCTGTAGACCTGCACTACACTTTCGAACTGGGTAAGGGGTTTACCTTACGTCTTCCTCAAACTTCACTTCAAAAAACAGTATTTTTTTCCCATCAAATTCCTCTTCTAGGGTGAACAAAATATTGTATTTCTCCACTGCATCATCATTCTTACTGTGTACTTTTAATAGTTGCAATATGGTGCCCTAAAAGTGGATACATGTACATAGGAATTAAGAGGTTTCCTGAACACTAGGAGCTATTAGAGATAACTTTGTTAGCTTTGTAAGGAGCTTTGTTTCAAGAAAAGGAAAATAGTATAAATTAATAACTTTTAAAGCAAAACAAATATGTGCTAAGAGAAACACTGAAAATAAAATGCATGAGTTTTATTTTTGACCTTGAGATTACAATTTGCATGTCTTCTAAATCCACTGTAGCAATCTGAAAACACACGCGTTCTGCATTTAGCCATGGCAGCAATGATGAATCTGGCTATCAGAGGGAATACTTGAAGCTGTCAGTTTGCATTAAGGCTATATTTGTCCTTTGAAATGTTGATGATAAATAATGACTTCTTCAAAGAATCAATAACTCCTTTAAAATCCAAAGAAGCAAAAAGTCAGATTTTTACTTATCATAAAATATCTTCCATTTTACCTTATCTGTTCAGGCAAAAGTAGTAGCACCACAGATAGGAACCTATACCTTGAARATATATGGAATAAAATAATTACAGATCCATAGCACCAATTCAACAAAGTGAAGCGGTCCTAAACAAGTATACTGCTGCCTAACAAGAGCTTCAAGCACAGGATTAAAGTCAGGCATGTCTTTGTGGGTTTTGTTTAATGGAACCACAGGGAATCTTCTTAGATACTACCACTATTTTCAGAATAAAACTTTCTCTTCTCCAAACCATCCCAYATTTTTTTCCATCCAGTTTGAATGGCTCCAGTAATTAGGATTCCAGAACCTCCTCTCTTCCCCTTCCCAAACTGTTCCACATTAGAATAACTCTCCATTTCAATTCCTCTTACAGAGGAAAAGGGAGTGGAGGAAAACACAAGGATGGCTACGTAAGCATTTTTGCTGCATATATAATCAAAGAAAGAGATAGTAATTTTCTTTAAAATGTTTGCAGCATTAAGGACCAGGGATTTAATAAGAACCAAAATAGTTCTCTGTACTTTAGAAACAACTATTTATTTTAAGAATATGTGGGTGATATAAAGATGTCTTGGCTAATGTGATTTGCAATACGACTTGATCACTCAAAAAAAAAAAAAAAGTAACATTAGTACTAGTGCAAAGTGTTATACTGTCACTCCCAGAATATGAAGTTCACAAAACAGATACAGCTCRGTTTATGAAAGAAAGGTTCATAGTGATCCCTGCCAATGTGTTACATCCTTGTTTGAGAAAGCCCTTTTCCAGTGAGGGGACAGAAATTTCTTCAAATTTTCAGCTGCAGCTGTCATTAAGTATATCAGTGACTATTTGTGTGCTTTCTGAAGTGGACTGGTTGCTTATCTACAGCCAAACATAATTCTTTCCATTAGAATACTGGAAAAAGTCAGTCTATGTCACACAAAATAAATGACCACTAGATAACTCTCTATCACTATAGAAATGGACTGATATCTACCTCCTTTCTCTTGTATTCGCCAGTACTCCTTTTTTATGCCTTAAATATCAGCAGAACCTGCTGAACATGCATGGTATGGGCAAATACTGAATTGAAAGGATAATAATTATCTCTATGTGGAAACTTAAAGCACTTATATACATCAGCTCACCATGCTGAAAAATTCATCTATTAGCCCAGATAAATTATTTGTGCACTGTACTTGAGGTAATCCATAAAGCAATTTATTTCTTCTGCCTTTGTGCCAATCTGTGTTAATTTAGATAATAATTGATGATTTGCCAGATCAAATGATTGAAATAAATCTGTAAAAAATTACCCTATCAATCGGTCCTTTTCAATTAAAGTAAGAATAGCATTAATCATTGTGACTCAAGCATATCTCAGAGAGTTTCTCTATCTAATATTAAACTGATAAGAGAGATCAAGAGGTCGCCATCTGAAATTCACCTGGAGCTCTCAATAGAGCTGCTACCACTATTGCACCAAGTGATAATATAGTCCGCAATCATTTCACTCCAACTTGCATCCTGCAAACATATCTCAGTAATACATAAGCTTGGCTCATTTCCATATGGGTGGGTAATTGCCCTGTAGTAAGTGATAAATTAAAAAGATTAACCAAAGTACTAACTAAAATAAAAGCAGCTAATTTAAGAATTTCACCTATTATCTTCTCTTTATTGAAGTTGAACTTAAAAATCCTCCCTCTGCTTCAACTGATGATAAAACGTGAGATAAAGATAGGCTACTTTATTTTATATTGGTTGACAAATAACAATTTATCCTCTAATTATGTATCACAAATAGCATTTTCCTTGTGGACTGCAATTCCACATTTTCATAGAGATCTGAGCCTGCCTAAGTGAAGGATTGTCCCCTCAGCAGGAGCTGCCATTCTCTTGCAGATTAGAGGGCAGAGAGGCTGTCAACCTTTCAAAAAAGGCAGAAATTCCTGGTGCAATGTGGAAAGAGGGAAGAACAGCAAGAGCAGACYACACAGGCCCCATAAACATTCTAGAGTTTACAGCACTCTTGCCATTATCTATAAGCCTTTTAAAGCATTTTAAAAAGCAATAATTAAACAATAATAAAAACTCCTCCATTTAAGCAACAACTTGTTAAGCCCTCTTCAAGCAATCTGTACGTTCTACATCTCTCCTATAAAAAATAACCTTCAGGTATGTGTGAATGGTCAGTAGAATCAAGCTCTTTTGGTCCTGGAAGGTGGAGAGAATTCCAAAACTGAGGAATGTTCACCAAAACTCTGCACTACTGGTCACCCGGTCAGGCCTTTTTTCTCTCATTATCTCTGTAAATGTAGATTGTGAAATTACAAACTACAATGCAGACTGTGGGAAAGGCAGGGAATGAGAGAGAAACTTAAAGCTATACAGGATGTATATTCTTTGCAGGAAGGGGGCTTTCAGTGGGAGCTTGTGGAGTTGCAACTCTTTAAAATCCAAAACATAGACTCATAAAATTATATCTTAATAAAAACAGTAATCARTGTTCCTATAATTCATGTCTCTCTATCATTCATGGAATCATAAGCTGAAGATGGAGATAAATACTTTCCTCCTGGGTTGGCACAGCACGGGAGTATTGGGAATGGCTTTATGTTCATTGCAAGAAGCCTTTACCATCAGGCTGTAGTCCTCTCTCTATGTAGTACATAAGCAGCACAAATGGGTTTTTGCCTGAATTGTGTTTGTTCTGCCAAACTCAGGGTATATCTATACAAAAAGACATAAATATATCTTACCCCTATGTGTGCTCAAAGTTGCCTTGAAATTAACCACCTGCAGAAACACAGCTATGCTAGGGTAGTGCTGTGCCTGGGCTAATGCAGCCTTCCTCTCAGCAGGACTCACTGTCTGAGTCACAGTGCCAGGCTCTCATAGTTGTACAAATTCTGGACTAAGTCATGTCTGACCAGCTTAAGGTACAGGCACAATGCTCTCACATCCTTCTCCATCCGTCCACAGCAGCTCTGCCTGAAAAACTATTCACGCTTCATCCTAAGCACAGTTATTTTTTTGACTCTCTTTCCCTACCTGCCCCTCTTCGGAAATTATCCAAAAAAAATCCACAGCATTAAGGGCTGGGAATCTTCCTCTTATYTCCAATTCCATTTATCCAAGGCAAATTTACATGCTTTTCTTCTTAGGCAAAATTTGCCTTTTCAAGTTCAGAGTACTTGTCCTCCTTCATGCTTAACTGACTGATGTAGCCATAGGGGGCAATGATATCCTCTTATAGCCTTTGTTTTGCTAAAAAAATCAAACTCTCTTACAAACATTTTCTATGAAAGAGTTTCCATTCCCTCAGTCAATCTAGAAGCTCTTCTTTTTATCTGTTCCAGTAAAATTCATCTTTCTTGAACATAGGTGACATAACTACATTTTAAATCCCAGAGGAGCAAGTTCATTCACAAATTTCTGATGCCTTTTAATTCCAAGCCCAGAAAAAATCTCATCAGGAAAGTTCAGATCTATATCTAGGAACAAATACTGTGGAATTTGAGTTATGATCAAACTTTAATTTTAACTGGATATATCTTTTCTTTGCAGTGAGCTAAAAATACGTTCTTCCTGGGGTTTTGTCGTTTTCACTTTTGGTCTAATCCATACTGCTGCAAAAAATCAAAATAATTGAACAGCACAACTTTTCCAAATAGTTTTAACAAACAAAATGAACCCAGTTCTTTTTCAGAAATAGCCAAACAATCAAGAAAAGGATTCTTCACCTCTCTGGAATAGTTTACTAACTCTTAATTACCCTGATGCACTTTCTGAGTAGAAGATCAAACACATGAGCACTTTGTTCTCAGAAACCCTTCATGCTTTTTGCACTCCCGCTACAACATATAAGGTATTACAAAACCGATGTGGTTTGTCAGCCAGGATTTTACACCAGCTTCTGTCTCTCTTATTTCTAGTGGCTCTTGAAATTCAACATGAAGATGATTCAAGTGCTGCTAGAGTAAGGGAGAGGATAGCTATGCCATCCAAATCTCATCCCAGGTAATTACTGAAGAACCCACAGCAAATAATCTCTTCATTACAAGCTTTAAACAGCTCCTCTTTGAAATATGATTAAGTTCAAATTTTAATAAACAGACATTGCTGAGTATTTTATATTACTCTGCATTTTTTTGCTCTGGATGTCTTAAGACATTTCATTTGCTGTGGATTGAATCTGATTTTGAGCCAAGCTTTTAGCCAAGGTAAATCTGTGTAGCTCCACTGAAATCAGTTCATACCACTCCAACAGCTTTCTTTCAGTAAATTTCTCCCAACAGTTTGTATAAGGCAGAAAACAAACCCTTTGTTCTATTTATTTTTCTATTTGCGGTCAAACCTAGGGTACCAGCAGCAAACTATGTAAGTTAATTTGAGTCTTTCTCTTGCCAGCATAGCTGTATTTGGAAAAACTAAAGGAATAAATGTGTGTATTAAAAAAATAAAAAAGGTCCAGTTGTAATTTCCATGTTATTTATTAAAATTCTCAGCTAAAAAAAAAAACAAATTGATGTTTTTCTGAAACTCAGAAGCATTTAAACCTTCCCCCACCAAATGGGAGAAGTAATGGGGAACGTATTCTGGAGAAAGGGTCCCCGTGCTGTTAGATTAAGATAGGTCAAGTGATGTATAACTGGTTAGGGAAACAACATAACATGCTGAACAGGAATTTAGGGAAGTTGTTTATTATTTTCAGTTTATCAGTGATATGCTTCATAACTCTCAGTAAATTATTTTCTCTCTTATGCATCATTTTACCTGTCTACAAAACTATAGCAATGTTTTGTATTTCCTGGGGCACACTGAAAATCAGAAACGAAAAATGCAGTCTAAATGCTGTGTATTAATATGTGATTTTTTTCATGTAAAATGTAGGAGAATTCTTAATGATTGCAAAAAAAAAAAAAAGTGGCAATGAAATTTTGCAGATTATATTTTCACAGTGTTCTCATAAGACTTTAATTCTCCCCAGGTCTCCTTTCAGATCTGCTATATTTTGCAAAGGTGTCTTCTATATTGATTAATCTTTGTTTAGGAGGGTGGTATTTTTTCCAAAATGAGAGATTTTCCAGATGTCCTGTACATTAACAAATGGTCTTTGAAATAATCCAACATAATTTCAGCTATGTTAATTGGATGTACTTGTTATCCTTGCAACAATTTTTGACTTTGCTGCAACCAGCTTTTGTATCTAATGCAACAAGTACAGTAAATTGCCCTTAAGTGCTTAAAAATTAGTTCCAGACAGTATCTGGCATCCATTTGTCACATAAAGGTAGTAAGTATAAGGCTTTTATCAGCAATATCCAACACTTGTGTCTGAGAGCCAGTGAAAAACTGCCAAATGGTGACAAATTTTATTTGACTGTAACCTGAGTAAGATCTGAATGAAAGTGAAAAATTTTGTAGCCAGTTAACAACATAGCAAGCCAGAAAGTTCCCTTCACAAGTATGGCAACACATACCTGCCTTAAATTGATCTACATTTCTATTTATAATTTTAAGCATATATATTAGACCTGGATGGCAAACCTCTAGTTCTTATTTAATTAATTTATGGCACATTATAATCTCACCATGCTAAGGTCACACCAGAGTTCTTCCATGATATAGTTAACAAGCTAAACAGACATGTACCACAGTTGTGAGTATACAGGGCTGAAGTCTGAACTCCTGAATACTGGGAAACAACAGAATACTGGAAGCAGAACAACATCAGAATATTCCCAGTGCTTGCTACCTCTAAGAATGGGTATTATTAGTCTCATTTTCTAGATGTAATACAGGATATTTAATTGGRGGTAAAAAGGATACTTAAGCACTGACATCTAAATTAAATAATTACTTCAAAGTCTGATTTTCAGGACACATGATCTGTAGCTCTCACTTAAGACAATGATGGTGAAAGGTGTTCAGGCTTAGATCGGCAATGGTATTCAGGCACAGAACTCTTATTTGGGTTCTGAGTTTTCTAATTTCTTCAATTAGTAGGCAGATATCTGAATAAGTGCTAGAAGTAGCTGCATATGTGAAATAAATGGGTATAAGGGTATATCAAGGTAAATTTCTCTAACCATGTTTTCTGTACATGATCTTCACTGCCTCTCTCTCTCACACAAATTCAGCTTGCTACTCAGTCTTTGTTCTTCTTCAAAAGAAGTTAGGATGGAATCTGGCCTCCACTTTTCACATGCAAAGTAATCTGCAGATACGAGGTACTACATTATTTGCCTTTTAGAGAATTATCTATTTTTAAAAAGCATAAAAATCCATAGAAAGAAAAAGATTTCTTCCTTCTCCCTAAACTCTGTATGGCAAGTAAAGATCTTCATCAGAGGGTAGTCAAAGCAGCAGTTAAGACTATATCTGGGTCACGGAACAAACTTCAAGTAATCGTATCAGAAGCCCGTACAGAAGTGGAAATTAACTAGGAATGGTTCTTTAGACAAACTTCTTTATACTAAGCAGTTATTTGAAAAAATGTCCTAAACCCTCTCACTTTTATGACAGTTTTATGACAGATGGAAAATCACTGATGACTTTGGCACTACTGGCAGATTACAGCCATAGTGAGGAAAGAACCAAACCCAGTGTTCTCATTCCCAGCTCATAAGCCACATGAGTCTGAGGTTTATGAAACTACTTCTGTGCCACGTATGCCTCCATTCTTCCTCTGCCTCATTTGTTGAACAAATGGAAAAAAATCATTTTCTGTGAAAAAGCAGCAGTAATGAAATTATAGCTGTGAAGGTAATCTTAGCCCACTCTGGCTCCAGAACATAACAGACTGCTATATGCTGTCCCAGAGATCAACTCTGCAGTGGCCCTGTAGTAAACTCATTAACTTTGACTGCCTACAGGAGTAAGACACCATTCTGTCTTACCTGGGCCTCCCTTGCATGTGTCTGCAGTTGGTTTTCTCCTTGTCCTCTCAGTGGGTATTAAATTGACAAAAACATTGTATTTAATGACTAGATAAGGTCACATGTACTATTTAGCTTTAAAATTAATCTGTTTTTTATAACAAAACATAAAACAGTGAAAACAGAGGAAAATTCTCCCTCAGTTCTCCAGTGCAAATTCTAACCAAGCAACAGTGTAAGGGCTATATGCTGTATGGTATAATACTGTCTTGCATCAAGGACAAAACTAAAAGAGTAATGAGAATAAGGAATCAAAAGGCCTGGTGGAGTCAGGGGTTCTGGTTTCTGTTTCCAGTCCTGAGGGAAGTTCTGACTAATTATTGTAATCTAAGAGGAGTAGGCTGGGAATCACGATCTCCGACTCCACTTTCTGTCATGTTGTCTCTGTGCTGCTGGTAAAAGGGGTAATAGTATTTCCCTCCTTCTCCAGAGGGTATGAAGAGGCTTAACTGGCAGCAGATCTGCAAGCCAAAGGCTCCACTGCATTTCTTTCTCCTTCCCTCCCCCCACTCCCTCCAGCTTCCATATATGCAGAAGCACAATTATGCCTAGCATCCACGGTGAGCATCCATGACATCCCAGCAGCTCAGGGAACCATTCCTTGTCTCTGCAAGGACACATACAGGAGGATGAGCTGGGCACAGCAGAAGGAATGCAAAAGTATATTACAATCAAAGACAGGATCAGGCTACAGTCAAGCCCTGCTCTGGATTTCAAGCTCACCAGAATCTGAATTCTGGTGAGCCTCTGAAGTCTGCTGAGTCTCTGAAGACTGCTTTTCAGACCTAAGAACCAGCTCTGGGAGAGGAATAATAACAGCAATGATATCTGAATGAGGGAGCTGAGATGCCTGCATGCCTCCTCAACTGAAACACAAAATAGGCTTTAGCTCAGGTGTGGCATTCTGCTCTAAGAGAAGCCTGCGTTAGAGGTCTGGTGTAATACAGTAACATATGGTCACTCTCACACTATATATCACTCCAAACAGTAATTCACAGCAAATGAGAAGGGGCAAAAGGGCTTAATATACCTCAATGCCTTCAGACAGTTATTAGGATATTTATACCCAGTTTCCCTACTTGAAATGTCTCTCTGTTTGGGAGCCCAATAGACTGCATCACCAGAGGGCTGTGCTGCCATTCAGAGAGACCTGGACAGGCTGGAGAGTTGGGCAGAGAGGAACCTCATGAGGTTCAACAAGGGCAAGTGCRGAGTCCTGCACCTAGGGAGAAATAACCCTAGGCATCAGTACARGCTGGGGGCTGACCTTCTGGAGAGCAGGTCTGCAGAGAAAGACCTGGAAGTGCTGGTGGATGACAAGTTGACCATGAGCCAGCAATGGGCCCTTGTGGCCAAGAAAACCGATGATAACCTGGGGTGCATTGGGAAGACTACTGCCAGCAGGTCAAGGGAGGTGATCCTGCCACTCTACTCAGCCATGGTGAGGCTGTACTCTTGAGCACTGTGTCCAGTTCTGGGCTTCCCAGGACAAGACAGACATGGAGCTACTGGGGAGAGTCCAGTGTAGGGCTACAAAGATGATGAGAGGGCTGGAGCATCTGCCCTATGAGGAATGGCTGTGAGAGCTGGGCCTCTTTAGCCTGGAGAAGAGAAGACTGAGAGGGGATCTTATCAATGTGTATAAGCATCTGAAGGGAGTGTGCCAAGGGAATGGGGACAGACTCTTTTCASTTGTCCCATGTGACAGGACAAGAGGCAATGGACAAAAACTGAACCACGTGAAGTTCTGCCTGAATGTGAGGAGGAATTTCTTCACTGTGAGAGTGCCAGAGCACTGGAAGAGGTTGCCCAGAGAGGTTGTGGAGTCTCCTTCTCTGGAGATCTCCAAGGCCCGCCTGGATGCAACCCTGTCTACCATGCTCTAGGTGACCCTGCTGAGAGGGGAGGTTGGACTAGATGATCTCCAGAGGTCCCATCCAACCTTACTGATTCTATAATTCTATGATCTTATCCTAACACTATTTAGCTTTCTCTGCTTACTCCCTCTTTTTGCTAAGCCAGTCAAACTTAAGGTTGGCCTTCCAGCATTTGAGAGTCTGAATTTGGACATAAGTGGCCAGGTTCAAGTGAGGTATATGCCACACTTTGCAAAGAACAAGATGATTTGAACTTAAGAAAATATAAGTCTTGTCAACTTAAATCAAGGAAATACTTGGGAAAGACACATCCTAAGCTGTAGAAGTAAAAGGGATAAATATTATTCTGAATGTATCATGGGAAAAGTCTGGGACAYATTCACGATGGCACGATTTTCCTCAAGGGTGCTTTCTTAAAGGATGTGCTGACTAGTGCTAGTTGCAAAGCAGCAGGCTGAGGAGGATTGTGGGAGGGAGTAAAATAAATTTGGGATAAGAAAGGAGGATTGTCTAACATAGCCATGTGCTAGAAAGCAGAAAATAAACCAGTTCACAAAACGAACATACTTTGTTCCATGAGATAGATGCACAAGCACCTTCATATMTGGTCATCAATATCTGTAGCAAGGGCAAGAAAGAGACTTTTGGCAGGAAATGTGGTAAGATATTAGTAAAACTGTTTTCTGTGTGTTACTTTTGGAGGAGATTGGAAATATGAACGTATATATTATTTATTTATTGTAGATAATATAAACAGCCTATTTATACGGGATTAAAGTACAATTTCACTAATTCAGAGCTTAATATCATTAATTGTTTCAAATGTGGTCAAAAGAGACTCCCAGCTCTTTGCTAGTTATTTGCTGATGCATTGCACCACAACTGGCCTACTGTATTCAATAGACAGTGATCTGGTCAGATTTGGTCTTAAAACTAACACTTTTACACTTACCATCTCCTACAACCAGCAAGCCACCTTCATGGCAGCCACATATAAGCTCAGTGCTGCACTGCATTCACTTTTCATCTCCTCACATGACCCGTTTGTACTCTCTTTCTCCTCACACAATGACAACATTGAGAACTTCTTTGGCCAGCCATCTACCTTCCACTCAAGGGAAGGTCCATCACCTACTTTCCACTCAAAGAAAGATCCATCACCATCCTTAGCATCTTTCTTTCCCTGACATATTTTCCTTTTGCATAGCTTGTCTGGTTCTTCTCTGTCTCCAACTGTCATTCAAAGTTCAGAATGTTTCTAGGATTGAGAAGAGAATGGGGAAACTTTTTTAACCTAAGTTTAGATCCAAACCTGGCACAAAGGGGACAAGAAGAGGTCAGACACTGTTTCACTGGTAGGTGACTGGCTTTTAGCTCAACTCAGCAAATGTAGATGCAAGTCATGTCTGATAGTGGCTCTGGGCCCTTCTGAGATGAGACTGGTGGGCATTGATCTGATTTTCAGGGCAGGGATCAACACAGCAAAACACAAAAAMACACACACTGTTATCCAACAAACATCCTAATAGCAAGGAGAAATATAGTGCTTTCTGGAATACCCCAACAGATAATATAAAGAATGTGTAATAGAGATTCTCTTTTTGGCTACATTAATTATCTAAGTCAAGGTAAATAAATGTACGCAGGGAACTTATATCATCATCACTACGCACATATTCTGCAAATACATGCAGGAAGCTGACTGAAAGGCTATCAATTTAGCACTGTACCCATATTCAATCAAATGAAACAACAATTCATCATATTACCCGGATACATCAACATGCTACATAAAATCAAAYTAATATACCTTCATTAAAATTTCTCTAAACGCTCTAGCTAAAGGGCTACTACCTTCCCTTTAGCTAGAATAAAGGATATGATGGGAAAATGTAGGGTTTTTTTGTAACCAATTATGAGAGCATTCATGGAGCACTGCTTAAATATTATCTTCTAAAATTGATAAAGGGCAATGGAAGGAAGAGATCAGCAGCAGCAGAAGAACAGGCAATTAAAGCTCTTAATTACAAGGCAGTATCCAAGACATTCAATATAATACTCAGATGCATAAACTCTACGCTTTATACAAGTATCTCCCCTCCTAGCATATGTCCCTTAAAAAAGTCTACACATCATAATTCTCTATCATGTTTTTTAAAGAATTTTAAGAACATTTCATGCACCAGTTAGTTCAAAGATACTGTGATACTTTAAAAGTTCAAAGCTGCAGGCTCTCTCTTTCCTTTTATACATCATTTTACCAACTAAAAGTTAAGAGAAGGGAAAGTTTTGTGCAATTTAATATACTTCGTTTTCCAAGGTTCCCAACACTTGTTGCTCTTAACCTCAACAGACTTCTTAGCCCCAAAAAACTTCTTTAACACTTAGGAGAAAAAAACAGTATACACTGTATTGATGACTGGAAAATATGAACAGACCACATACTCGAAAGAATATGACAAAACATAAATCACAAATGCTATGTCCACAGGTCAGAGTATGCTCAGCGCCACGCCACGCCACGCCATGCCACGCCACGCCACGCCACGCCACGCCACAATGCTCCCTTTCCCCCTGCCCCCACTGCCACTAGCTACTTTCAGTTATTTACCACCTTATATCTAAATAGCACCATAGCAGGTGCTCTGTCACTCCTGTGAGAGGAAGAATATGAGCAGGTGGTTCAGTGGTACCTCTAATTCATCATCATAACTAGTGACGTATAAAAAGCAGTGAAACATAAAGTGCTATTAGACCTGAAAAGCTGCCATAATTGCAACAGTGCTGCTAACTAACCGTTCAGCCCCATGTTCTGAGTAATTAGGGCAGTGGTTTATGACCAGCACTTCGTGGCATTAGCAAAATGTAACAGCAGATTGAGCATGACTGGTGGGTTGGTGAAGAGGAGGAGGAGCTATAAATTACAGCTTCAGAGAATCACTTATCAAAAACCATGTGTCCTTCATTATCAAAGAGGAAAAGTAAAAAGAAATAGTCCCCCTCATCTAAGAGTAAGTACGAATGATTCGAGACAGCGACAAGACACTGACTTATTAAAAGAAATATATTTTTGATTTATTTTTCTCCTTTCACACATAGATTATGTGATTTTGCTCTGGCAAGTCAGCGGGAGAGAGAAAAGTTTAGCAGACAAGCTTTTGCAAGTTCTATGTGGTTAAATGATTAGAGAAGCATGTTTGCTTACTTCCTGTAAGGATGAAAAGGCTGATGCTGTAATCACATACACTGCAGTTCTGTACACAGCAGGAGGAGACTGGGGGAGTTCAACTGTTGCAGGGAAAGAAATACCAGAGCGTGAAAAGTCTTTGCTTCATGTCCTCAAGTGCTTGGTTTACAACAGCACAGATTCTGCAGTAGATGCAATGGATGGATATTTGTAATTCTTTTCTTCTTTTTAATAGACATGAAGAAATCTATTYTGAATTCCATCACAACTCAAGCTATACGACTTGCTTGTTTTAGTTTCTGCTTGAAGTCCAATAGCTATGTCTGAATTAGAGGTGGTTGTTTTTTTTCTTTTGGGGCAGAGGGGATTTCTGATTGAGGATTGCCAGTGATGATGACTTTCTCACACAATGGGAAGTTATTCCTGTTACTACTTATTCCTCATCATTTAAAATAACCACGCATGGTATTTCTAGTCTGAATTTGTCTAGCTTAAACTTCCAGTTACACAATGATGCCATGCTTTAACTTCTCAAAATTTAAAAGCCTTTTATTATTAAATTGCTATTCACCATTCTAGATATCTGTATCCACCTTTTTTTTTTTTTTTTTTTTTTTTNAATACTTTCTATCTCTCACTAAAGGGGAAGTTTCCCATACCTGTAATAACTCTTATGTCTAAGAATGAACTCCCTCTGATAAAATAGCAGTTGCAAGCGTAAGAAATGAATAGCAGTCACACTCATGACAAAACCAGGTAATTTTATTCCTATTCAATATTCTCCTGTTTTCATATCCAGGGAGTGATTTAGTCCTTTGGCAACACTATCCTGAGAGCTCATATTCATCCGAGTAATGTTCTTGATCACAAAGTCTTTTGCAAAATGTCACTACTCCCTAATATTCCATAAGAATGGCCTACTTCTGTTGTTTTAAAACTGCAGTCAACAAAGCCTTTTAAAAATGCATCTTGCTCAGCTACCCTCAATTTACATAACAAATCARTCTGTAACACTGACACATCTTTGAACAATCCAATTTGGCCTATTCTGTACCACGCAATCTGTGAAGAAGACTCACAAGACACCATTTCCTTATACATATGTTTTTCTTCTACCAACAGCTACTTGAACACAACTCATGCTTTCAGAGAATGTTGCAATCTAGCTAGCAGTGGCACTGGAGAGAAAACAAGCCAACTCTGCTGGATAAGGCATAAAGAAAGGATCGTGCTGACAGACTGATTTCAGCAGAGGGAGATGACATGTGTGATAGGGGAGGGAGACAGGAATGGCCCTTCTCCACATTTCAGATAACTCACCTGTGGAGCTGGGAGCCTCCCAGTGTGTGATACAGAAAACTCCATGACTGTCACTGCTGTCCTGGGGCCCACAGAGGGTACATGGCAAGGGAATTATCATGGTGAGAAATACATCTGACTAGTATGGAGAGAGAAGCAATGAATATCCTCTCTTTTCCTGATAGGACATTGATTTTTTTGCAGAAAAATTAAATGACCAATACACCTTTTCAACCTTTTGTTCCTAGCAACAAAAGTCAGCATATTTTCCAGAGGAAAAGCGGAGGTATTTTCCTGCTGAAAAAAAATAGTTTTTCTTACTGGGAATAGAAGCTTCTATAGCCTCATCCTATCTGCCACACAGCGGTGCAAGCCACACATGCCTGAAGAAGCTGGCAAAGGTAATGACATTTCCTCTGAACCTTTGAAGGTGGATAAAGAAAAAGGGCACTCAGTCCTTCCTCTCTTTCTCTTAGAACTGTCACAGTGATGCACTGCACCCATAAAACATGGCAGGGGCTGCTGAGGAATTCACAACTCTGAGTTAGCTCATTTCCAGCCTCCAAGAGTCAGAGTTCTACAAAAAACATTGTGGTGAGCACAGTGGCAGGACCAGAAAGGGAGAAAGTGTTAGAATTTTCTGAATTTGCAGCCATTTATTCTGAGCCAACTGACAGAATCCCAAGTAGGAGGATGAAGGATACAGGGTGCAAAATTATTCTGCATTTAAATAACAGACATGTCAGTTGGGGTCTCCCCCCCCCCCCCACCCTTTGCTCTGTTTAAATAGCCCAGTGCTGCCTGTGTACAAAGCCTAAGAAGATTATGTTCTGTGAGGATAATCTCAGCTTCCTAGTGCTGTCTTGGCTTCAGAAATACAGTATTCCAGTTTTCTCCCAGGATCAGCTCCTGTATGCTTCTCTGGCTACTCCCTGATTTCTGGGGTGAAATGTTTTTAATGTTATAATTATCAGGGCTTCTCAGATTTTCCTGCCATTCAGACTTGAGAAGGATGGATTCTCCACCTGAAAGTAACAGGATTAGGCAGCAAGTAACTTTCTCAGAGGTTCAGGTATCCCTAGGCCAGCAATACTGTAATGTTCCTTGTATGCGTGGGGAAGCAGCCTACCTGCAGGACCTCACTGCCCACTAGAATGCTTTATCGCATCTGAACATTAAATTATGCAGAAAATATTCAGTAGCTCAGATACTGAGCAAGTGGTAATGATGTTGTCACTTTGGCAGAAGGTGTAAATATCAGTGCAAATAGCATTTGCAAAGAAGATGAAGGAGATCAGAGAGGCCTCCTTTTATCTCTCCTGTGCAGCTCCACAGCTGGCAGGAAGACTTTGCCCACAGAAGGCTCACTGCTGTACTCACGCCAGGGGCCAGATGCTCCCTTCCTGGCACATCCTTCCCAACTCATGAGCAGATTCATTTTCCCTTCTCTGCCTCAAGAAAGAAGGACAGGGCACAACAGCCTGCCCAGCAGGCACTCTGGGCCAAATTCAAACACACTGAAGCCAGAAGAGTGGCATCTGTTTAGGCTGGGCTTGAATATGGCTCTGTGCCTGTCAGGAGGTTTGGGAACATGCCATGCAGGATTTTGGCCTGTTTTATGCAGGCTGGATCTATATGTAAATCAATGTCAGGGATATTTTGCATGTCTGAATACACTATGCACAACATGCCTTAGCTACAGATACTGTACCTATATTTTTGGTTATCTCACTTACATCTATTGGTTGCATGTATATCATAAGCATAACTGTTAACAAAACTGGTAAATATGTGGGAGGAACAACTGAGAAAGAAAGCAATACAAGGAGAAACTGCAGAAAAATTGCTAAGACTTGCAGCCCTCTCCTGAGTCAGGGTCTGAGGAACCCAGGAGCTCACTGTACATAACAGGTGCAATTCTCTGACTTCCTTGTGTCAAGCCCACTAGATGGATCTTGTCCAACTCCTGCCTGTCAGAACTATTTTAAATAGCCTACGAATGCACCTTCTTTCTGGTCTAATGTCTGCTACTCCTTATTATACTTTGTCTTACTGTACTACTTCTAGTCTTCATTTGGGCTATGAACATAGAAGTTTGGCCCTGCCATGAAAATAACATGCCAAATAACAAACATCTCATAATAACACAAATAACTGTAATTGCTCTTTGTGGAGSCAACCCTTGCAGTGTTGACACTGAACAAATTTCTTTGACTTCTATGGATGCATGTCCTGAATACGGGTTGACTCAATCAGCCTACATACCACAGGCTGCAGAATAAGTAGAGTGATAGAGGAACAAAATGAACAAGAACTAATGTCAAGTTCACCCTCAGGCTTAAGAAAGATTTAAAACAGCCAGCACAGTGCCTCATTCCATCTTACCCACTTTGATTTGGAGGCGCTGCATCAACATTTCCCAGAGTCTTTCACATTAGAGCTCAGGGGCAGGAAATCCCAGTCCCCAGTAAGGCCAAACAAATGCCAAAATTACCCCCCCCCCCCAAAAAAAAAAAAAACGGCAATAAACCACTTATTCTAATGTAATTTGTTTTCCATCAATGTGTTGCAAAGGTGAGAGAGACCTAGAGGGAAGAACTGAGTCTGGAATCACCACAATTAATTTCAAGTTCACAAGTGGCTTAGTAGCCAGGAGCACGCCTCCTACAAGAACCTTCCAAGGACATTTGGTGAGATCTACCTCTTTACTGACAAAAATGACATGGAAATTATCTAGGTGTTACAGAATATTATATCTTAAAACCTGCTAGAAAGCTCTGATGGATGGATGGTTACAGTCAATAACTTCTGATTAAAAGTGCTCCATCAGGATATACACACAGCACAACTGATCACAGCCTGAGGTGTGGTGGTGTTAGCTACATTCAGTACAAAGGAGTGGAAAGGAGAACAGATGAACAGATATTGAAAAGCTCATGTGAAGTGCCATAAGATTACATTATGCCCTTTTACATCACACTGTTTCTGGATGTTAAAATGGGGATACAGTAGCTCCACAGACCCTGCTCCTGATGGAACTCAGACATGCTGGGCAAGCAACCAGCCAAACTATTCCCATCTCTAAAAGCCCCAAAGCCTGAAGATCAGTTTTCTTTATGCATAAGCTCCTAGTGGCTGGATGCCTCCCTCATAGATTAGCTCCTTATCATAAGCCTTTCATTCTCTTCCTACATCAATCTGATTTTAAAGCTTGATGTCAGGCATTAGAAAAAGTATCACCTATGTCCATCATTGCTTGGTGAAATACGACATGAGCACGTATATACGTGTTATGTGATTTCATGTGTGTGTACATGTGTGCATGCACACAGACTCAACAGCCTGTGTTTGCTGAGAACTACGACCTCCACAAAATGCACAGACACACCATCCAAAGGAATATAGTCACTAGTGAAGCTAGAAAAAAGATACTAAAATGACAGTCATTCTGCATATTTTATGAGTTTTGTCTCCTACGTGTCTCTGTATATCCACAAAGCCTTCTCATTGTTGCTTCAAAGACCCTCTTGCCTCTCTGCTGCTAAGGAAATTTCATTGTTGCCTGCCTTCTTTCCACCCTGTCTGTCCTTTGCCCTCGGCGTCAGTCTGTCCCGACAGCAGAGTCTCTATGGCATTCTCCTATTATATCATCTTTCCCAAGTACTTCTGCCATCCTGCTATCTTCTTTGTGCTGTCAGTCACACACAACTATTTCTGCTCCTGTGCCATTCACTCCAGGCAGACAGGAAAGCTGATTTTTGCCAGGCTTACTGCTGCACACCAGCATACCAGCAAGGGGCAAGTACTAGGCCCCAGAGAGCTTCCAAGCTCCCAAACCTATGTTTGTATCTACATCCATCCCAAATCCAAACTAGAGCAAGAGCCAGGTACATGTCAATCCGCCCACCTAACACCCCAGTTCTCATGGACAGAAAACCTGGAAATTTAAGAGATGTTGGGAGCTACCACATGCTTCTTGGAAAAGACTTAGATGAATCCTTGGAAAGACTTAGATGATTGGGAGACCAAGACTTTAGGGAGCACTACAATATATGTAAATTTAGCTATGACCTGACAATCTTTCTTTGCTGCTAGTAAGCAGAGATAATACTGATTTCTTAATTCACTAGGAATGTTAAGAATAAACAAAAAATCTTGAGACACATCTTACTGTAAGAACACAACTCACAATGGCATGAAAGATCTACAGAGGCTACAGCAATGCACAGCTTAGCATAGAGAGGACACACTCACGAAACCACCTTGAAGCCAAACAAATATGCCCTAATATGCCCAACACTATTGAAAAAGTGGACCTTTCCTCCTTTGATCTCTCTTTTTTTCCCCTACCAATCATTCTAAYAACCCAATAGCTGAATCTAAGTATTCTGTTACACTTTACTAATGCTAGTTCAATGAAACTGTTGTTTCATTAAACTCCTTCAAAGCACACACATCTCAGCCCCTTCGTTTCATCCCCAAATCCAAAGTTTAGATGACACTCTATGGCCAGTGAGGATGAAAGTGTTGGTTCTGCATTAAGTATTTCAGGAGGAGATTAAGTCTCAGGAACTAAAACCCACAACTGACTTCCTCCTCCTCTCAGCCTCTGAGCTTGGCCCTTTCATTTTCCAGGCATTTGGTAGCCCAGTAAATCATTCTTCATTCCAATCACATTGAGTCTTGCAAGTTCCTATGCCAAACTCCTCATTCAGACAAAACTATCCAGGGGATCAAAACAGATAAGTGTGTGCTTGTTCTTCAGGAAGAACAAGTGAGATAACATGGTCATTTTACTTAGGCCCTCTTTTTAAAGGATTGTTCATGTCATAGCAAATGATGGTTTCTAATCTATGCCATACTGCAGCCTCACAGCAAAGGAAAAGTTGTAGTGAGTAAATTGAATCCCTTTGGCAGGTTTCTTCAGTCATAAGGAATTCCTTTCATGATTTAGGATAAATAAAGATATACCTTCGTGAAAGGCTTCTGCTACTCACACTGCTCACATTCATACTTGACAGCTGAACAGAGCTACGGCCCTTTGCCTGTTCCACACCASTGTAAGAGAGGTTCTCTTTTGAGATCACTGATTTTTCAGAAGAACATTGGTTTTTCCTGCTGAATTGGACTGACAGTCCATCAAACCTTGCCTCCTGCCTCTGAACTCTAGTGAGGAAAGTGCAAAGAGCTTGCAGCATGCTCAGCTCATACAGCAAAAACAGGCAGTGCAGAGGAAAATGAGAGCCTCCTTTCTGACCTCTATAGTGATTAGATAACAACTTGAAGCATGCAATTTGATTATCCCTCTGTTGGAGCCAGACTGTATCTTTGAGTCACTGTCCAAGTAGGCAGGGAATAAACTGGGACTGTGAACAGGATTTCTGACTATCTCTACTCTAATTCTACCTAAGATTAGGAGAGAAATAGTCCTATATATGCCCTCCTTCTGCCTATCCCTGCTCTCTTAGGAAAAGCTACTCTAATAGCAACAATAGCCTGCCACCATGCTCACAATCCCCAAGAGGTTCGGAYTTGGGTTTTGAGCAAGAGAGGCAAGAATTACTGCACCTTTCCTCCTGCCTTGTGAAGAAGCTGCACACAGTCTAGGATCTTGTATCAGTGACTGTTACTATTTTGAGAGAATTTATGAACTGGGCCCTACTGCCCAGTGGCAAAAGATGACATCAAGATGTAGATTTTGTGTACAGGGAAAAGGTTACTTTCTTTCACATTTCTGCTCCTATGTTACCAGTTAGCCCTTTGGTTCCATGTTACTGAAGACCGAAATGTCGATGCTGATCACTTGCTGTCTGATCCTTCACAGTCCTTGCATTAACAGTTAAGTAGCCTTTTCTAACTCATCTAATCTCAAACCTAAATAATCCCTCTTTTCAATATCTCCCTCACTTATGAACTTCAACAGTAAGGGCATTTTTTCCCTAGATTTGCTGATGCCAGGAATACCAGAAGCACAAGCACATGCTCTGATTAGGTCCGAGCCAGAATCTGCAAATGCAGAACTCACTAGGGGAAATCATTGCAAAACAAATAGATGAATAAGATCCTCAACATTTTCAAACCTATTAAAAGCTGGGCTGCTATAAGGGCAGGAACTGAAGGGCTGACTGCCAATCAGGATAGCTGAGAGGTTTGTTAATTTATCCCCCACAGATTTCCTCCTTTCTTAGTTTGTAACTAATAACACAAACTCCTGTCTAATGCCACTAATGCTATAATGCTGGAAAGCCCAAATCTGAGGAGGGAAAAGGCAGTATGTGGCAGCAGATGCCAGCAATCAGCTAGGATCAGAAGCAGCACATGTCTCCTGGCCATATGCACAAGACAAATATTGACTTCATTTCCAACAATACTCTTTTCTCTTAAAACTCTGCTCTGTTCCTGTTGAAATGATGATTGTAAATTTATTCTGCTTTTCTGGTTGCTGTACTAACCTAAAGGTTGTGTTGCCTAGTGTCTAAGCAGCTTGTCCTGGGGATATGGTTAAACCTGCCTTTGATCAGCATTTAATCCTTCAAGGTGCTCAGGGGGTGGGAGTTCAGTTTCTACATGGAAGTAATTAGAAAGGATGGAAAAGAAGCAGTTCAAATAAGACTTTCACACCTTCTTCTTCTTCCTCCTTCCCTCCCAAAGAAAGGGATGAGAAATAATTACCTTGCACTGGGGTGGTGCTCCATGGGTCTAGCCCAGATCTGATGAATGTGAGAAGTGGATTCCCTGGCCATGAGGAGCCTAATCTGCCTATCTCTACAAGTAGCCCAAAGACTGGGGGAGTTTTGATTTTCAGCTAAATTTAAGCTGCTTGTTAAGGAGAGAAACTTACCCTCCCCTCACCTCTCGCAAGCTTCATCAGTGAAGATAAGTAAAAGAAGCATTTTTAAAACATGGAAACCAAGTTCTCAGAGGAAAATTTCCAAAATAAATAAATAAAAAGAAACTTGCAGTTCCCACACATAGCTAATATGTATGTCTCAATGAAACCCTCACTGTGAGGTAAAGATCCCTGCAGGGATGCAGAAGCCGCAAACAGAAAATAAGGGTGGAAGCTGTGGAAGCTGTGGAAGAATTTGAGAAGGCAAGACTAGATCAGCTGAAGAAAAGCAAGTGAGACTAAATATCCCAGAGAAAGCTACTAAGGACAGCTGTTARTGCTCTGAGATAGCATCTCCAAGAAAACTCCACATATAAAAACACTGGAAACTACGTGTATGTGAGGGTTCAGTTCCACATCAATGCGCTGCCACTGTATAGCACTTCCTTCCCCCAAAGGAGAAAACATACCATCTGGTTTGGCAGCTTACAAGAACCTGATGCTTTTAAATCAAAGAGCAGCATTAGTGACATCTCAACTACCATAGCCCCACCTGTCCCACAAAGTTTTGGCTCAGACTCACAATGTAGGTGCCACAAAAAGGTGTTTCTTGACTTCTCCATTCATGGAGTATGTTCTTTACAGTGACCTGGTGCACTCTTCTTGGTTATTAGTTAGAACCTATCAGCTAAGCTCTTGGTACAGAAATTGTACAGAAATCATGTACAATTGAGTGGTTGATACACCAGAGGGCTGTGCTGCCATTCAGAGAGACCTGGACAGGCTGGAGAGTTGGGCAGAGAGGAATCTCATGAGGTTCAACAAGGGCAAGTGCGGAGTCCTGTACCTAGGGAGGAATAACCCTAGGCACCAGTACAAGCTGGGGGCTGACCTTCTGGAGAGCAGGTCTGCAGAGAAAGACCTGGAAGTGCTGGTGGATGACAAGTTGACCATGAGCCAGCAATGGGCCCTTGTGGCCAGGAAGGCCAATGGTATCCTGGGGTGCATTAGGAAGACTATTGCCAGCAGGTCAAGGGAGGTGATCCTGCCACTCTACTCAGCCATGGTGAGGCCTCATCTCGAGCACTGTGTCCAGTTCTGGGCTTCCCAGGACAAGACAGACATGGAGCTACTGGGGACAGTCCAGCATAGGGCTACAAAGATGATCAGAGGGCTGGAGCATCTGCCSTAWGAGGAATGGCTGTGAGAGCYGGGCCTSTTTAGCCYGGRGAAGAGAAGACTGAGRGGGRATCTTATCAGTGTGTATAAGTACCTGAAGGGAGTGTGTCAAGGGAATGGGGCTGATCTCTTTTCAGTTGTCCCATGTGACAGGACAAGAGGCAATGGRCAMAAAYTGAACCACGTGAARTTCCGCCTGAATGTGAGGAGGAATTTCTTTCCTGTGAGAGTGACAGAGCACTGGAAGAGGTTGCCCAGAGAGGTTGTGGAGTCTCCTTCTCTGGAGATATTCAAGGCCTGCCTGGATGCAACCCTGTCTAACATGCTCTAGGTGACCCTACTTGAGCAGGGAGGTTGGACTAGWTGATCTCCAGAGGTCCCTTCCAACCTTACCCATTCTGTAATTCTGTGACCTACAGCCTTCTTTATCTAGCTAACTAGTATTTCTAGAGTGTTGATCAATGCAGTTATCTAGAAAACTTAACATCAGGATACTGAAGTTGGTTAGTCATTGCTAAAGTGCTGTGGTGGGTTACTCAATTTGAGATTAAAAGTGTAAATCTAAAAATATCTGGAACCATAACATAAAGATGACTTTGCCATTGCTATCATAAATAGTAACAGACATGGGATTTACATATGCTTCAGTACAGTAAACCTGGGATGAGTTACAGTGCCCAATTTCTACTTGTTTTGTGCACTTGATTTTTTTTCTCTAGGCCTCAGTGATCTTATGATACTCAATTTACTTATGAAACGCCATTTCCTATGAAATGGAATTAATGATACAGTCCCATTTTGGTAGGTAAGTTTTAGATGGCTCTGGACATGTAAATGGCTGTGAAACTGCACATAATAATTTGTCTCATTTGCACTTGCTAATGGTTATACAGTTATAATTCTTCATGTGCTCTTACACATTTTTATTCTGTAACTGGAAACAGGAATTAGGATTTTAACCTGCCACTACTCCCATAATAAAGTATGAGTCACTCACCTCTTGTATCTACAAAAAATTTCTAGCAATCATAAGTAATTTTGAAGTACCAAATAAACTTCTTTGCTTGACCCAATCTCACAAATCTTCATGCCATCACACCATAGTAAAGGACTGTCAGGTGAGTGAGTACCAGGGAAATGAGAATGCCTTAGTACTGAAATAAGACCATGCAGGAAAAACATTTTTCATCTAATGTGGAAAATAAATGAGAAATTTGTCAGCCCCATTTAGATATATGTTAAACTCTCTGAAACATCCCTTTTTTATTACACTTAAAACATATGGGAACAACTTATCTTATAGGGTTAAAATGATGTTAGGCAGGACTAAAGCAGATTCCAGAAAAGCCCTTGCAGCCAAGAGCTCCTTTGCTATCAACATCTCCCCTTGAGCTCAGAGCTGCCACGAAGCAGTCAAGGAACCCCTTCATTTTCTCTTCTGATGCTCAGCTCACAAAAGCCCTGCAGCATTACCAAGGACTCTTGCTTTCTCATCTTGTGTTTTGCTCTGCAGCCCTAAAGAAAATACTGCTGGCACTCTTCCTCCCCAAAAAATGCCCAGAGCATTAGCTCTCCTACAGAAAAAAATAAAAAAAAATAATAAAAAAATTACTGCTACCCAAGGCAAGTTAACAGAAAAGTAACTGAGAGGCACTTGAAAGAAGCAGTTAAATCAATTACAAAACATTTCCCACCCCCATACCCAAGCTTCAGCTTTTTTCACCCATTTTTTTCCTTCTCAGGCTTTTATAATATGAAATAGATTGTGTAAGAAAAGCCAGCTGGCTCAGCAGAAGCTACATGCTGATTAGAAGTTTTGCTTTGAGGGGGTGCAGAGTTGGGGGCGGGAGGAAATGAAGCAAATAAATGGTATTAATCCTTTAAACCTGAGAGTTTTAGCTACTGCATTAAAAAGTTGGCAGTGGTATCTTCTAATTCCCAAACCCAAGTGCAGCTTATTATCTAGCAGACTACATTCCCACACTTGACACATCCATAAAAGCTTTCACACATATGTTCCACTTTTATCAGCTACCTGGAGGACTAAAGAGAACTCACTAATTCACAACCTAGAGCAATCCTGCTCTGCACTGTGAATGGCAGGGTGACTAGGGCACTATCTTTAGAAAGCCTGTGCTTGTTCAGTCATATCACTTTGCCTTTCTATGAGCCCTGAACCTAAACTGTATTCCTTATGAGAAACATCAAAAGCATTCAGTAGTGATCTCATCCTGCCCCGTGCTTTGCCATGAAGCATGCCTGCCTCTTCTATGGAACCTGGAAGCTGATGAACAATGCACAAAAGCATTATGAAACCAAATAGGAAACTAAGTAAATGTCAGTATCCAAGTAAATTTGCAGGAAGAATTTAAGGAGTTAGGATAAAAATAAGAGAATTGGGAATAAGGATTAACACTCCAAAATCTAAAGAAAGTACTAGTCAGCTTTAGTGACAGTGAGTGATTAGGATTCCTACTTGCATGTCTAATGCAAAAAAATGACTCCATAAGTGACAACACGCCTTCTAGCACCAAGGAGTGTTAGCTCAGTGCTGAAATGCTGGACCTGCCATTTTGGATGAAATCCGAGGTTGGTTTAGTCCTGTAGGTGCCTATGACAGAAGCCACTGTTACACTCCTCAGTGAAAAGACTGCAAAACTTGCTGTCTAAGCAAGGCAAGGTTTTAACAGAGAGATGATATAGTTTGATGGAACAACTGATATAGTTTGGAATAAATAGGCAAGCTTTTGATATAGAAAACCATATTCAGGTTAAAAAGCTAGTCTGTTTTTCCAGTTTTATCAGTTAGTTTACAAAACTTACCTCATTACACACTAACACCATTGCTGCCACACACACACACACACAAAAAAAAAAAATAGTCCTACTACAATCTGCTGTAGTCAGATTTGGGCCAATGTGCTACTGCACGTCTTAGGCCTCATCTTCATTTTTAAGGGTAAGCCTTGAAATAGCAGATTTAATACTGTTTAATACAACAAAAACCCTCTCAGCCCTATCACACTGCCTTATCAATGGTCTCCAGGTGTGCAAAGAGCATACCTGTCTTCTGGTCCTTTTCTCTTTCCAGCTACACAATAAGATTTTGTATTAAGATTTGGGGGGAAGCACCAACTGTTTGGTGCTTTGGTATAACATTACAATGTACTAAATGTATTATTTTTCCAGGTCACAGCTTCCGTTGGATTCTGTCATGGAAAGGCTGACACACCGGATGGGCCAGGGAAGAAATTAGATCATATGCAATCTGTTACTCTCTTTCTCTCTCTCTCTCTCTCTCTTTTTTTTTTTTTTTTTTTTTTTGGTCTTTTGAAAGGTCTAAAATCATAGATATGGGGTCAGATCCCCACTGGGTATAAGCTGGCACAGCTCTACTACAGTAATGAGTCTACTGATACCTACTGAGAAGCTAGCCTCTATATCTGGAACATTAAAAACTGAGTCAAAATGACGTAAAAAGGAAAGGGACTTTCACCTGATCTGTTCAGATCTTTCATTATGAATGTACATTTTCCCTAACATATGTATTTACTAAAATGAGCCCTGTTTTAAGCTGCAGACGAGTTGTAGCACCAATCTGCCCTAGCTGATCAACTTTCTCCTCCTGAACACTCATGTTCCACCCCAGAATATTCCTGGCTCTGCTGTCACACTGCTGTGGGCATAAAGTTCTCTGCACCAGAATAAATAAATAAATAAATAAATAAAAATAATAGTCTAAGTAGACCTCTAAAAAGGTACTTCCTACCTATAGTTTTTATTTACAAGTATAACGGTCCAGATTCTGCTGTTACTGATATCACTGTAAACCTGGAAGATTCCTATTAAAAGCAGCAAAGTCCTAATTTATGTCAATGTAACTAAGATCAGAACCTGATTTTCACTTTATCGTACAACAGCACACTGTCATTATCTCTGAACTAACAGTGTTTCTGGGTGGTGTGTAAGTGCGTTCTCTTTTTTTTCTCTTATGCACATTTCTTTTATTGTACTAGATCATGAGCATGCCATTTTATCTTGGGAAATACTCTGAACTTTGCTTATTAACTATTTCATAAAGATTATCTTTTGTGAGGCCAGTCCATAGCTCCCTGCTCAGATAGAATAGTTCAAAAATCAAATTTAAAGAAAATCCCAGTCAAGAGGTATTTCAGTTGGCTGTCAGATAACGTTTTTTTCTGCCATGATAATTTATACATGCAAAGAATGAGAAATGAACTGTCCTGGATATCTGTGGAGGTACCTTCTACAGCTTCTTGTACACAACTCTTTTCTATACTACGCAGAAGCCAGTTACAAAAACAGCTTCCCTGCTCTGAAAGCCTGGGGTTTGCTGCCTGGGAAGGAGGATGAAGAACAGTGGCAGCACTGTCCTCCTGAGATCTCAACACCAATTAGATAGCACAGGYAGTGCCATTAATGTTGCACTTCACTGTGGAAACAGCTTTCAAAATTTGGTCCATTAGCCTCAGTATCTGGCCTCGGAATCTCTACCTAGTCCTGACAAATTTTTACTAGTGAGACTGGAGAAATTTAGGGAATTCTTAACGGTGTCATATAATATGGGAAATAATCCAACAGTCTAGATTTCCCTGAAAGCCTCTGGCATGGACACCACTATTTCTCAAAACAAAAGCTGTCTGTGGTCAATAGCTGTGGAGAATTTGGGCTGCACTGGATAGTTTAATAAACAGACATACTGGGTAAAGGATTAAAATACTTTCTTTTTACAGATCAGGAATAAACACAAGGCTATTCAAGATGAAGACTCTATCTTAATGACTTCTTGTTCATGTCACACCTGTTGATGCTATCAGCTATAACTCTGGGAGAAGACCTGCTTCTTTAGGATAAGCATCTTTCCCTTCCAGGGAAGTATCATCATGRCTAGATTTGAAGAGCCGCCCTGTTCTTCCTTTCCTTGCAGCCTCTGCTTCTTTTGGCAGCATTCTGCTGCAGATTTTCTTAGGTAATAGTTGTTTTAATGTTTTCAAACTAAAGACTTTTAAATTGAAAGATAGTCTTAAAAACTGTAGTATTTTAATTTTCATAATTCTTCACTTTTGTAACATTTTAAATGTTAATTCTTTTATCAAAATATTATTGGAACTGTTAYCAACATGGTATAACTAAAAATCCTTAGAACATGAAAAGCAGACCCAGTTTGAACCCTAAGAAACAGAAGCAGCATCAAAAAATCTATATTGAAAAGATAAGTTGAAAATATTTTCCAGATCAGCTCTATACGAAGCCTGGCAGTTAACACACTCCTTGYTGTGTTCTCTCCCTCTATTCTCTTCTCTTCAAGCACAAGCACTGAAATGGCACGTGTTTCCTTTAAATGTGGACACGATAGGGACTGAATTTTCCACAGGCTTCTAAATCTACCAACTAGTGTTTCTAGGGGGCTAACTATCCACATACCCACATTTTCAGGTACAAATGATGAACGATAAAACTTAACGACACTCTACAGAGACAGCTTTAGTTGTGCATATTTTGCACAACAAAGTTATACAACACATTTTGCACAAAGTTATACAACATGCTAAGTGACCCTGACCACAGTACCATTGCTGTTACACACACACATCTATAGTAAGCACTTGGGTTTCTCCCCAGAACTAAGCTGTAAGAAATAAGCCTAATGAACAAGAATTAGGGAAACTACTTGCCTCTCAACTCTAATAGGTCAGTTCTAGTTAATACTAGAGATGGGAGATGAACAACAACTAAAGGGCAGAGATACATTTTCTTGAGACAAGAATTACAATCTTTTTAAAATGTAGCATAATAGTACACAGCTATCCCAAAAGCCACTGCAGTCTTAAGTCTTTAAGACTTAAATAAAGTCTTAATCCTTCCCCTTCCTCTTATTTAATGCTTTCTGGGAGCACAGTCTCAAAAAGTTTCAGTGTAACAATTAAACAACTAAAAGGGCTCTCATGTTTAATGGAGCCASTGATGGGTAAAACTGTATCCCCTTTTAGTCATTTGTTCTTGCTAGCAGGRTAAGGCTGAGTATCCCAAATCTTCAGGAGAGCAGTCTTGAAGCAATAAGCAAAAAAGTCAAGTGAGATGCTATCTGAGCCTGCCTGATGAGATTGCAGTTTGCAATAACCCTGGCTTATCTCAGACAATAAACTACTGGGGCCAAGCAGAATGCATCAAATCTGTTTCCCCAAGACCTTGACTTGCTGGTGGTAGGGGAATATAAATAACATCGAAACAGCTCAATACAGATTAAATGAGGAACTGGATAAGATCATTGTATTAATGAATATCTACTTTAAAATTATGCTCAAACACCTAGTTCAATAACCATGMGATACAAGGATTGAGTTTCTGGTATATATGGTATACAGGAAAGGTAAATTAAGAGGAAAATCAGGACTCTATTCTAAATGAAAACTGTGTGTGTGAACATACATCATACTTTCTATGCAGACACTTGTAGTAATACTTGACATTTATATAGAAAAATACTTTGTACCTCAAAGTGCTTTACAAAGCTACGTCACTACTATAACTCCCATACATAGCAGAAAACTGCACCATAAGTAGTTTGCATAATTTTATTATGCTTATAAATCCACAAAATGGTAGATCCTGAAACAGATTCCTAGATCCTGATCTCTTCCAGACTAACAAACACACAAGAATTACGTTATTTAAGAAACGGTTTTATAAGAAAGATATAGTAAGAAATCTTGCAAAATGTTAAATCACGTCCCACGTATCTGTGACCTCCCACTCCACCATCAAAATTATCTATTCCATTATTTTACTAGCAATTGGGAATAGATTTTGAAACATCTAATTTAGCTGTGAAAACCCTACTGGGTACACACACACAAGGATTACTCATGTATGAAAATGTGACTGTATCATATGTGCCTGAACAAGGTACTGTTGGAATGGATGAACATATTGTACTGTTATCCTAAACAGTCCATTGCCTAAACAGTGAATTGTTTAGGCTTCAAATTTATTCAGATTAAAACAAAATGTGGTATGGCATCTGGCAACGAAGATGGGATTGCTACTGGGCTTGCTTCAGCAGCAGGTTACAGAYTTGGATTTCTTAGTGAAGAACTAGTGCAAAAGTCCCCAGTGAAGTGTTCTTGCAACAGAATCAATAATACTTTAAGAAGTTCACTGCCACAGCCTGGTTTGGAAAAACTTTCATGGCAGGGCTCACTTTGTAATGAYGCACAGAAAATACCATGAACATATTACTGATGTATGACACTGCTCCATGGCCCTTGAATGTTTTTCTTCTGCATCCAACTCTCAAGATACCAGTTTCAATTCAGATACAGTTTATCTTCCTCTTCAGTTGAAATCAGAGTCATACTACAACATACAGCTTGTTTTGAAGCTAAAWACTTTGAACGATAGCATGGTTTAGAGTATTAGCAACCAGAGAGACAGTTCACCTACAGCTGAGATCCACAAACATTCCTCATTTCTCTGATTGTTCAGTTTCCATTGTATCCAGTAAGAGAGAAAGAAAATACAAATTATTTTGGGAGCCCTCTAAATGCACTAATGCTCATGTAACCAGTGCTTTCAGAATGGTTCTAACATTAAAAAACAAAATATGTGTGTATGTATGTCTGTTTGTGTGTGTGTATATGTGTTCATGTTTGTATTTATGTCCTGATGTCTTATGATTAGCATCAGTTGAGAATTTTCCACTGAAATGTAATGCATCAGAACTAAACTATGTAGAGGAATTGTTYGAAAATCCAATTTTAAAGAACTTTACACACTTAACAATAAGGTTTCAAGTTTCACTAAAAAAACGTTTTGTTTAGAAAGTTCAATTAATGAATACTCTAATGAAGTTTAAAAATGTCAAAGGTTGATATTCTTGTAATGTTGTTTTATAACCATGATGATGATAAATGAGCAAGGTTTGCCTGTAGTAGACCAACTGGTATAGTGGGATACAATGAACAATACAAGGAACATAGCCCTATTCAGATCTAAAATCATAAGAGCATCCTTCAAAGGTAACCACTTTGACTGTAACTTGCTAATGCTAATTAATTAGTCAGTTTGAGAGAAAACGTGACTGGTACCTGTAGATCGGTGGGGATTGGCATTAGCAAGGGAAAGAGATGGGACAGAGAGAACTAATTATCGCCTACTGGACATGAAGGAGTTCACAGACACTGGGATGCAAGAAGAAATATAATGTACTATAAATCAATATTACTATTGAGCCCTTGATTTTTAGAGCCTAACAGAATTACAGACTTCAGTTTCTTAGATCGTCTTTTGAAGCTGTTTTGAAGGACTCCCTTGAGGATCAGGGCTGATAGGTTTGAGTGGTTATTTGTGAAAAATGTTCTCCTACTGTTATCTGGATGCTTCTATTAAGTACTGAATGTCTGCATAAGTTCACCATGGTACATGGTAGATTTTTGGTCTCACTAACATAGATKCCATTAGGGCCTTCGGTGCACTGGAAGAAGTACACCATATTCCGGACTGTGCATGCATTAAATCCAAGGCTTTTGATGGTTTTATTGTGAGTGACATTTTACTACAGTGGTTGTAGAAACTAGGCTATCTGTGGCTTGGTTTCAAGTAAATTTTGGTTCTGGTGATGAATTCAGTAAGGCTGGTAAGGAAGCAGGCTRAGGGCTATGGTTGTTCTACAGAAGGAATGCGTTCTGGGAAAACATCTTTTAATGATACTACTTTTCCTACAGAAGCTTAATGGTTTTCTGTATAAGTTCCTGCATAGGACTGTAAGTCAGAAGCAAAGATATACAAGTGGCACATGTTTGTGCACAGAGGAATGATTGCATTAGTGTAATTTTGCATCAGGTTCTTGTGTGTCTCACATTAAAAAAAAAAGTGATCTATCTTCCTAGAGCAGTAGCTGTTGACAGAAAGGTCTTAAATTGATCATCTTCGAATTCTTTGGAATACCTAGCTTTGGAATACCTTTGGAATACCTTTTGGGAAAACCCAAAAAAACTTTGGGTTTTTTGGCCCATTTCATACAGGAAAAAAAAAAAGAAAAAAAGAAATCCTGAACACATTAGATGAGATAGGTCTTCATTCTCTGTCGCCTTTCTTATTCACATCATATGAAAACAGAGGAAAGGCCTGTCCAGGCTGGCATTCCTTTTCAGCTGATGAGGCTGTCAATTCCTAGACAAATACAAGAGATCAACAAAGACTTTTATCCAGGGGCTGGCATAATGTATGTGTATGCTCTCCATACCTCAGCCAAGGCTGAAAGTGAAATGTGTAGATCAGAGCTACTTCTTTAGCCATGTAAACTGCTGACAAGTGAACTGAAGCAACCTCCAGCCACCTGAGAGCTACCCACCACAATTTGTCTTTACACAAAAGATCTTCCATTTTGAAATACTGGAAGTGGGATCAGACCATCATGCCTTCCAAACCACTAGGCAACAGGCAAGTGTTTCAACTCCATATTACTCCCTGGGAGTTCCCAGCATGTTCAGTGGGGGAAGGGATCTATCCAGAGCTACAGCAAAAGGCAGGGTCAAAACAGGATCCATATTAAGAAGTTGTTGCTTCCCTATTCCTTGCTTAGATCCCTCTGTTTCTTTCCCTATGAGATAATCTAATCTGAAAGCAGCTCTTTGGGAGGCTTTCACTAGTTGAAAAGAAAACGCTGAATGGAAAGGACTCACTTCCATGCACCAGGCAATGCAGATGAAACATTGTGAGCACATGGCAGTAGTTGTCTGGAAATGGATACAACACAGTTAACTACTATACAGTTAGAGGCTGAAGAACAGTTCTGGCAGCATTTAGCATGGCTGAGGTTGTTCTTATTACACACAAACATGCACAGACCCAGCTTTTCTGCAAAGCAGTGCCTAGTCAMACACACACACACAAACACACACACAGTGTGTAGAAAGTGTGTTCCAACCCAGAGAACCCAGCAACGCAGAATACTATTAGTGAGAGAAAGAGGTAGGGTTGTCATATGCACATATGTCATATGTAAAGATGACCTTTTTGCCTGGAAATTCTGTCTGAGGAGCTGGAGGACTGCACTTGTGCCTAGCATTTCTGGACACCCAGATTTTCAGGGCATATGTGACAAAACTAGAGTGTTGTACGTGAAAACTTCCAGGAAGACCTGATATACYTGCACTGAAAAATGATGAGGTACTCACAAATAGTAAACTAGATGCATTGGAAATACATTAGATTCAAGGTACAGGCATGGATCAATCAGTACAAGATGACAGTCAGCATTTCTTGGTAGTGTCAACCTATGCATGTGCTTCCTTCTCCTATTCATGTATTTCTCAAAGGAAATCCCAGACAGAAACATAGCCTTGTCACAAAGTAAGATCAATGTGAACAGTGCAGTCGACCAGACATCACCCGTGCCAGGTTCTGCTGTCAGCTTTGACTCCATGCACGGCCACCTTCAGATAGCCTGAGCAATATTAACCTCTTAAGCCTATTGATTAGGCAGCCTGAGGGCCTGGAGTCAAATGACAGAAAACAGTAAACCTAGGGACTTAGGCAGAATTCAGGCTGTTTAAATGTGGCAACAGTGTCTGACTCAGCAAACTGCTTTCTCTTTCCTTGCCCTACTTTCTGTTCTTAGAACAAGAAAGGCAAAAACTAGTTGCTCGCCCTCTATCAGTGCTGTGATGCTCTAAGAAACAATATAAAATGCTTTGAGAGAGTGATATAAAAATAGCTAAGCAAAAAGATACCATAAGAAAAAGACTTATGAGTAAGAACAGCATGTGAAAACATTATAAATAGGATAAAGCTGCAATGAATCTCATTCTCAGTTTTTTACAGCATAAGGTGATCATCATTCGTGAGGTCAAGAAAAAAACCTCCCTTGGGATATACACTTAAACAAATCAACGAGGTTATTCACTTCCATCTGTAGCATCTGGCACTGGCCACTGCCAGAGAAAGAATACCAAACCAGATGGACCAATGTGTATGGCAATTCTTATCGTCTTGTGTGATCAATTTCTTCCTTCAGGTTGGATATGTCTCTTCCAATTGTGTATCAACATCTAACCAAAATTGGTGCTGACATTTCATTGATTATACTGTGAGTTTATCTGCAGCAGAGCATTCTGGGGCAGTTTAGTCCCCTATTTACCTCAACTTTAATGCAGGATTTATCAGTGAATTTTCTAAATTCATTCATATATTTTCCAAGCCTTGTCCTCAGAGATTACCTGAAGAATCCATGAMTCAACTGTATTTATTGAACCAAAAATTATTTTTGTTCATGAATCTTTGCTACTCTAAGACTGTAGCCCTTCAAATGATTTCCTTATAGCTACCCTCTTGTCTGTGAATTCATAGAGCCTAAATTTTCATGGCAGAAGCCTAAAATGTTTCTGTAAACTCTTTTTTGATGACTACACATTCCTAATCTTCCTGAAACACTGAGAACACATCTTCCTTGTTCTGAATTCTCTGTGGATGTCTGAGAATGAACCACGGAAAAACAGCAAATATAACAGAAATCTTCCTTTTTACAGGGGACATTCACTGCATTTTGAAGGTTTTACATAACGAACACAATGATAAATAATTATATGCCATTATTTTACAATTTTATTATTATTTTATAAAGAATTATAAAAAGAAAACATTATCAAACTGTTCATGCAGTGTACCATAAAATTATGATGTTGCATTGTGATATCACACCAGAGATTCACTTCCTATTGCCATTATTTTAAACATAGGCAAGTTCAGATATATGATGGCCAAGGACTAAAGCAGCCTCCCTAGAAGGTGCCCTTGAATCCAAAGGGAAATCTACCAAGGATATAGAAAACGCTTACTACAGGATGGTCACTTGAGCTGTGAAATGGGATAAAAGCCACAAAGAGTCCCCTGAGATATGATAGCTTAGTCTCAACTCAGTATTCGGGGGGGGGGAGAATATTCTACACATGCATCCCAAGCCCTTTCCTGAATCCAAACTCAACTTCCCTATAGAATTACAAATAACCCTAAACCTGAGCAGAAACGTAAAAAACAGACAATGCTTCTGAATTGAGGCAAGCTTCCCTGAAAAGAAATATTACAGATATCCCCACATATACACACAGAGGTGTCCAAACAAAAAATGCCCACTATTCAGACACTGCATTTGAACAAAGCTATTCTTCCTTGTTTCCTTTTATGTAATACTTGTACACAGAGCAAGCACACACACCCTGGGAATCACCTCAGACTGCAGTACAGCTTAGCCTTTACCTGGGCCTAGTCCAACAACCTCCTCATTAGTACAAAAGAAACATTGCATAGCTCTCTCCACATCAAACAACAGCAGAAGCAACCTTTACTCCCTCCACAGCAAGTAGTATTAAAAAGGTGCCTTCAATCTTTAGACCAGTAAATAATAAACTAAGTGTGTTAATGTCATCTAGATATTGGTAATAGCACTTCATACTTCCAAGAACATAGGTAACAGTAAAAAAAATAAGTAAAATAGGTGTATCAATCATCACAGTAAACTGAATTTGTAAGAAAGTATGAAATACTGTGGAGTCTAGATCCAAGGTCAAAAAAGCGTGTGACTAGAAGATCACTGTAAATTGAACATTGAACATCAGCAACGCGGTGTCCTGATGGACAAGTTGCAGACCTTACACCTTCCGCAGAGCACACTTCATCTCCTCAGTTTACATCTAAAAGTAGCCAACAGGGCAACTCTGCTGATGAGCTCTGATATCTTTCATTTCCTTTTTCTTCACTTGGATAGTATATTGTTTTTTATCTAGCTTCAAATTTTCCATGTCTTTTGTTGAGAGCTATTTGGATCTTTAGTGGTTCTTCTGATAATCCTTGTCTCCTTTACTTCTGATTAAAGAGAAAGAAAGAATGGAAATCATACCCTTGGCTGATTTACACTTCAGCCTAATTTCCATCTTCTTCCTCTTTGCTCCCTCCCCTCTTCTTTCCCTCGCTAGCTGAAATCACCTCAATAATTTAGTTCACATTTTTTCATAAAATGAATTGATTGAACACTTGCAGACAAGGTCTGACTTGTGACAGAAACTGAAGAGCAAACAGGGAACGCTAGAAGTATAGGCTGGGCTGAAGCGGTCAGCTCTTTGGGTCACTGATGTAAAAAAGTCACTCCAAAGTCCTGGAACCAAGGAAGGAGAGAAATGCATGTCCATAATACTCTTTGAAGCAATGAATGAAACAGTCACTAACAGCAGAGAATCATGTACTCCCAGAACAAAATGACTGAACCAAATACTACATATTTATCCATCTAATCCAGACATTCCCCATTTTTCTCTCTGTATTCTTTGGATGAGGACAAATATTTCTTTGTAGACCCGTCTTCAAGGAGAGGTAACCAGTTTTCTCGAGGAATTATAAGGATGATTTCCCAGGACCTCTGGCATTATGTGAAGATGATACTAGGTGTTGTATAACACTGTAATGCTGCCTAAATTGAAAGGATCAGGTATCCTAGCTGAAGTCTGAAAATCTCTATCTAGTATGTTGGGAGAGAACAATAGCAATACAGTGGTTTTCCTCTCACATAGGTTATGACAAGATCTAATGAGACTTTAAATATTCACAGCATTTCTGCACATAACAAAGGGAAACTGAAACACCTGGCAATGTACAATGCACCCCTACAATTCCCCTCATGGTAAAGTCACAGTAAGTCAGTGGCAGAGCTGGAAAAAAGGTTTGGTGTTTCTTTTCCTCAGTTCTGATCACTGCAGCTGCTCCAAAAAAACCTCTTCAGCATTGCCTGTTGCAAAGGGGGATTTGGCTTCACTGAAATTAAGAGCAAAACTTTCCACTGAGGTACCCACAAAGGGGTCATGATTTTACCATTTCTGTAAATGAGCTCTCAAATATTAGCTGAGTAGGTGATGTTGCTCATTTTGCCAGTGTGTATTTTCCTAATGTCTGGGCTTGCTACGGCTTGCTAAGTATAGACCAGCCTATCTGGAATAACAATTGCCTGAAATGAAATAAGCTTAGATATACAATACTGGCATTCATCTGAGCAAATTTTCCCCCTTGATCTTTAGTTATAAGACATATGTTTTTTTTCTAATCTAGCATAGGTCATTTCAAGAGGTCAGACACCCCACCACCTTACTCTGTTCCAGGTACTGCAAGCCTAGCATATTCATAGTGCCCAGTGGCACAAAGCAAGTCACCAGGTAACAGGATGACTGTGGGGTGCATTTTTTTTCTCCAGGATTCTCCAGAAACATAGAAAAAAGTCTCCTCTGTTTCTCTCATCCTTATAGGGCACTGAATGTATTTCTCAAGAAAAAATAATTTCTTCGCCTTTTCCTTGCCTCTAATAAACAGCCTCAGAACATATGAGGGCCCAGGATGGAGAGCAGACTGCAAGGTGAGCTAAAAAAAAAGTGAAAGGGCATTCAAAGCCATCAGTATCTTGCTAGAAATATGCTGGACAGGGTAGCAAGATCAGGAAAACTGGAATAGCTGCAGCATTCATTACTTAACTGCAAAGAAATGATGATGAGGGGGTTCTTCTGCAATCCAACAGAGAGGTTAAGCAGGCAGATGGCTAGGTGTATGCCACCCACATTTAAGATTTCTCTAGCTCCTGCCCAGACCACCAGCATTCCTAAATACTGCACTCAGTGGACATCAAAGAATGATAACTTTTCTGTGATAGCCTATAACATTGTAATTATCAGTAGAATAAACAAAATGTGAGAAATACATAAGATGGACTACTAGATAGGCAAATCAAGAAGAACAAATAAAAGAAAGAGAAAAAAGTCATTTTTCCCCTACTATTTGTACTTTCATTTCTCAAGGTACTAAAAGATCCACATCACTTGTAGGTCAGATAATGTCTCTATATAACTACAAGCTCAGGTCAGTTCCAATAAGAGTAAAACCTGCTCAGATAAACACCATAATTCAAGGAAGTCACAAAAGAGGAAGTACATGAAATTCAGTGGTTTCAATCCAATAAACACCTGGATTTAAGTGTTCAACCAGACGGTGAGAATCTTTGCACTCCAGACAGCCAAGCTGAGCAGCTGGCAGGACTGATTTTCTACATATAGTCCAGGCAATGTAATAGCTGGATCAAAATGAACCAAGCTTACCAAGCGCTTAAAAATATATATATATATATATTTACTTGTGTTTCTGGCAACAGTTCTAGGTCATTTCTTATTTTAGCCAAACCTGTTCACCTACCCTGCAGAAGGCAGGCAGATCAGAAACCATCTTGTTAAATTTGCTATCACAAGTATATATGCTTACAAAATCAGCTTTCCTGCTCGACAAAAGGAGCAGTGCTAACTTCTCAGCTATAATAAAACTCCAGTAGATTTGGCTTCCCTAATAGAGCATGCATATACTCTGTAGGTGACATAAGGAGAGACACTGCCCAAGACCAGTGTGCTTGATACACAGTTGCCTACTCTCTGTTCTCTCCCAATCAACCTTTAACTGTTTTCCTAACGCTATTCAAGAAATACCCATGCTGCTTTACCTTCATACTATAGTTGGAAGCTTTCACCAATGGTGGAGTTCATTTGTGCACTGAAACACTTGAAGTTTAACTAGCAAACCTGCAGGACCACCTAGTTATTAACACTTCCTGACAACATCTCTTTAATGTTTCCACTAGCAAGGGTCAATTAGCAAACCAGCTGGAGCAGGAGCAGCAGGCTGTTTAAACTGCAGGAGCCAGCCACAACAGGGAATCACAAAGTCCCCAGCTCACCTGGCTGAGTGGTGTATCAAGCAAGCAGGAAACCAAACGGTTCACCGTACAGTTCCAGGCAATCAGCTGATGTTGTCCAGTGTGATGTTAAAAAGCAAACTTCACCTCCTCTCCTCACCCAATCATTTGTTCTATTAACTTGATGCAGTTATGTTGAATTCATTCTAAATCACAAAATTACATTCCAAGTATACGGTGGAAACCCCTTTACTATGCAATTGTTACATGGATCCTGGCTGGTAAATAATCACGGAAGTCAGCCTGACCATACTCTTTTCCTGAGCCCTTTATAAAGCAAAGTCTTCCCTGATTCTTCATTGTGTGATATTCACGGAATATATGAAAGGCCTTTTTTTTAGCAACATTGTACATCTTTCTGATTCATTCACCTTGTTCCTTGAGCTTCTGCAGACACAAGGCCCTCAGTAGGTTGGTAAATACTTTTTACTCTCCTCTTCTCCATCATCAAGAATGCAAAAAGATGAAAGGTGCAAAAGTAAGAGATGTTGAAGTAAACCTTAACATTAGATCAATTTGGTAATGTCCTTTATCAACCTGCTATTCTATTCATGCTTAGCAACCACTAAGCTCACACCAACTTCATTTACATTTTATTATACCATTCAGAAAAGCAGCCTAAATATACATCCCCAGATCTAAAGTATATAATCTGTAAACTACAGGAATGGGCAGATCATTTCCATTAGTTTCTTATGTAGCAAACCCCACAATTTACACTCAAAGCATATTAATTATATTCAAATTCTAAAAGACAATGTTGGAAGTACTTTAACTAAATAGTTTGGGGAAAAGTCATTGGGGTATATGTAGTTATGTTTTAATGTGCAAAAACAACACAAGCACACAGAGTGCTACAGAAGTAATTTGCGAGAGTGGCGAGGGAGCTATGGGGAACTGCAGGCCCCCAGCTCAGGCACCTCCCTGGGATTCGGAGCAGCCGACACTCCAGTGGAAATGCTCCCCCCTGAAGACACCAACAGTGGCAACTGACACAAGACCCCATTCAGGCGTTAGAGCCATGAGGGAAACTGCCAGTAGGCTCTGTGTCCAGAATTCACAGGTGTCTGCCCTGTCCTGTCAAAGCAGCCTGTTCTTTAAGTTGCCCTGATTATCTAAAGCACAAGAGAAATACTGGGATATCATACATTTCTGTGGAAATGTATGGATTCTGTGGATTTCTTCTGCCAAGGATCTCAAAACACAAAGGTGCACTGGTGCTGCTCAGCTCACCTGAGAGATAAATGGTTTTGTCTTCATTTCACAGATGACAATAACTCAGACAGAAAGGCCATGTTCCACCAAGGTTACACTTATGAGTCATGAGGTTATAACATGAGTCTAAGCCATCGGTCAAGTGTTTTCTGTAGAGAACACAGAAAATATCAAAACTATCCTTTTTTCTTCAGTGCAAGTAATCTTTCATAGTTATCAAACCCAAGAGAGTATCCAAAAAAAGAAAAACCAAAAAATAATTCCTAGACAGCACAGGACTGTCATCCCAGACAACCAAACACTGGCTGGTCCCCTTAAACCACAGCACACAGACATAGAAAAAAAAAAAAAAAAAAAATGATAAAAAAAAAAAAAGGTATACTGGAACAAATGAGCCTGAAAGCTTGAAGCCTTCATTTGTAAATCCGTTACCTTTTATATGATAATCTGGAACTTCATCACCTCCACCTGGACACAACCCTGATATTTTAAATGTTAAATTAGTTTGATCTAGGTACTTTCCTTTACTTGTAAGGAGACCTNAAAAAAAAAAAAAAAAAAAAGAATGATCATTCAGTATATTTCCCAGGCAAAACATATGTTCCTTGCATTTTTAATCCTCAGTTTTTTAATCCGTTACCTTTTGTATGACAAACTGGAACTTCATCACCTCCACCTGGACACAACCCTGATATTTTAAATGTTAAATTAGTTTGATCTAGGTACTTTCCTTTACTTGTAAGGAGACCTGTGTAAGGAATCTGATCTTCCATCAGCACAGTATGTAATATCCCGGTGACAACCATAACTTTGTACTAACATGTATTTTCACACCATGACCAAAGAGAATAGAAGCAAATAAAACTGGCCAGCATCTTTAAGAAAATTCTCTTCCATCATTTTTTTTTACATAGGGATATTATAAAAAGTACTGTTGTCCCTCTGCAGTGTTCTGACTGTGTAGCTTGAGTCACACATCCCAGTATTCTTTACAGCTCCAATGCCTATAGAAAGTACATGTCAGGATCCTTCATCTGTCTTTGAAATGCAGTCACCTCTACAGTAGAATGTGGCACTTACTTGACAAGTCCAGGCTATGTTATCCAAAAGCAGAAATAATAAAGAAGAAACCTCTCTCCAGTCTAAATGCAAAGAGAATATAAGAAGTAAGAAAGCACTGATCTAGTTATGACTCAGGACCAACATTCCCACTTATGCAAAATATGCTGTGAGATACTGGATAAGAATAAAGTATCTATCAATGGAGGGCTTTTTATCATATTTCCTGAGACTGTACCTGCAGCAGTATGAGACTGAGCAGTGTTTCAAAGGGCACAGAGACATGTATTAAATCAATTAAGATATGGTTCAGCAGTAACATTAGATTTTGCTTGTTCCAGATCTCATTAGATCATTGGGTTTCACAAGATCAAGTACCAGGTGAACAAACTTATGCCACAGTTTTGCAGATCAACACAAGCTAATCCTAGCTGGGAACATCTGATGTTAAGCACGGCCTAAGAAATAGAATGAGAAGTCAAAGTAATTAGTTAGAAACTGTTTCATGCAAAAGTATGCAAACAAAAAGTCAAATAGTAATCTCTTTTTGAGGAAATAGCCTTTATGTATCCCACAATTTTCCTGTGTTCAACTACCAAATGCTGTGCTTTCTCTCAACAGCTGAAGAGACTTATTGTAGGAGAGTAAATGTCAATTATGACCAACTTAAGATGAAGATGACTAGTGAAATGGGTGCTTTGACTTATAGATATCCAGTCTGAGACAATTTAAAGAGACCTGACTGTTTTTTAAAAATAATAGTCATTGTTTGTATGTCTGAAGAAGGGAATCTAAGCACTCAGGCATGCAGATTCCCTAGTCATTCAAAAAATGCATGCTTCACTGTTTATAGAGGCCAGAGAGTGGCCACAGAAAGTAGCTAGGACTTCTAGCTTTTCACTTTGGCAAAACTGAACTGCAACCCCAATTTAAGCTCTGAATGAAGTTAATTTTAATGGGTAACCAGCTGCTCTGTGTAAGATGATGTTTCCCTTTTGTTAAAGCTACCAGCCTTTGCTCAAAGTAATCTCTTGGCAACGGGGTAAAAGAGAAGGTCCTGAATTCGTACTGGTGTATGGGCAGTGCCAGGGATCAGGAATTAGTTGTCTGTTTTACAGAGAAAGCAGGACTGGCATAACAAAGACACTTTAGATGAGAAAAAGGACATAGGAAGAGCTACAAGGAGTAGGACATGCTTATTATATAGAGGGTACACTGTCACAGCTGTGTGTGGGAAGCTTTATCATTGATTTGCAGAATACCTGCCTATTTCATGGAAATACTCATCTGTCCAAACATTCACTGTCATTTGCTACTCTTAAAAAAGACATGAGAGATGGAAAAATCTTTAAAAATGCTTCACGTGAATGACAGGACTTCTGAGAACTGACTAAGGCCTGAGAGTTACACCTACAAGACCTGGTGACTCCTTAAATGCCAGTCCTCACAACAAGCCTTCACTTTTTGCTGTGAGAAAAAACGAAAAAAAAGAAAAAAAGCCCATCATTCCTCTGCAGCTGCCCCTGCACCACTGAAGGCTAGGGCAATCTGCGCAAGGCATCACACATCAGCTCTGTGCACCCTTGCTCCCCAACCATTAGGGAGGGCTAGAGAAAATACAGCTGGAGGAGGAAAGGCAAAAACCAAATTAATGAATTCCTCATAAAACAAAACATGTACAAATCTCTTTAATTTTATCTGTCAACTGGAGGCATGCATTATTCAGCAGCTGAGGTGATAAAGACATAGAAACATGGAAAGAGGGGCTGTGAAACCACTGCTGTAAGCCTTGGTAAGCAACTGACCCAGCAGGGTGCTAAATAGCTATGGGGAGGAAGAAGGATTCAGCACATCCAGATTTTTAATAAATATAATCCTGTTTAAGAAATATAATCCTGTTTTTTTTCCTGCCTCTTTCCCAAAAGCCCTGGTATAACAAACAGAAAAAAGCAGGTTTCCCTTCCTATTGCTCAGGAAGAAAGATTTTGCCAGTCCAGACTTCCCAGGAAGATTCTCACACAGAAAAAAGTTTTATTCTGACCCACAGGACTTCTCTGCCCATCCAGGTATGCTCACTTGCTGACAGGGAGGAAAACCTGTTACAAAGACTTTCTCATTGAGATGATATGCTGTGCCAAGTTTTACATTTGCAGGTTGCAGTTCAACCTACTGGAAAGCACCAGACTGGTGATTTCTGAATTAGCTCTCACACCACCAACACTAGAATGATGGCCAGATCTGTGCCCAGTGCTGTTCAAAGTAAGCCAAAAGAAGGGTTTGCACTGATTTTAAAGGAGTGATGAACAGATTCCAAACAAGTGTTCATTGCTAGTGAGACATTTACCTTTGTAGTATTCTACCCATACACTACTTCAAATGATCAAAAGCTACTGGGATATATAAGAAAAAATGATAAACAGTTAGTTACAAAATTGAACCAAGGAGGTCAGCACTATGGGACTGGAAAGCAGCACAGCAGGGTGATTTGAGGCCTGAACCTATCCCTTCTGAAGTCAGTGGGAATGTAGCCACTAAGTATGACAGGAGTCAAACTGAATTATTTATTTCTCTCTAGCAAATTAAAAAATCAAAATCCCAGTAAACACAGAGAGCGCATGGCCTCCCTGGGATCTGACTCCTCAATACTGTCATAGATCCAAATTCCGAGGGCCTCTGTCATACGACAGAGAAAGCAAACAGAAAAATAAACCATGTGTGTRTTTACAAGACCAGCTGTCTTTGTGGTGTCTTTTCTCTCTCTCTCTTTTCACTTTATTCATGGCCAAAGGGGGTTCCATGCCAGCTTTGCTATATGCCATGATTAGGAAAGGGGAAAAAAAATCTCATATTAGCTTATGTGCTGCTCTGAGCTCCCAGAACTCCATTTCCCTTGATTCCTTATTGCAGTGAGGACACAAAAACCCATACATGTCTCTCACTGAAGTTGATAATAGCTCTTGCACTGGACTCTTAAATGAGGATTTGCTGGGCTTTCAGAGGAGATGGAAAAGTCATCAAGGAGAGAAGAACTATCATTTCTTGACCAGGACTGTGAACTCTCCAACAAACTATTCCTTGCCTTTCACATCAAGGCTAACCACTACGGCATTTTGTGGCAGCCTTCTTTCCTTTACTCACAAGTGATCTAACAGCCAGACTTCACCTTCCCTTGCCATCGAAGAAATACTCAATTAGCTAGAGAATTATGTCTGCACAGGGCCTGAGGATAACAAAAATGCGAGAGTATTCTAAGTGAATATGGACCAGTGTCAGATATAAGGGAGAGGAGAGGCTAGGAGGAAAGGGGAATGGAGAGGAGAGCCCTAGGACAGTAGGTTGAAATGCCGCAGGACATGGCTGCAGGAAGATGTGCATTAGGAAGATGTGCTCACAGAGCTGTATAGGGGTTACAGAGATATTAAAACCATGARTATCCTGGCTCAGGGCTCAGATGACGAGCGGAGCAGTATGTTCAAATGGAATAGCAAGAGATAGACCTCAAATAAAGGCTACAAGTACATTGGTAGAGTTGTAGACAGAGCTCAGTAGCACAGGTCTGAGCTGAGATGCACTGGAGAGGGAATGGGCTCATGAAAAAAAGCCAAAAAGCAGATGCTGCAGGTCACAACTGAGCACTAGCAGAGCAGGTCTGCAGCAGCAGAAGGTGCCCTGGCAGAGCTGTTGGAGGATGTGGGGACAAGGTAGTGGGGAGTACTGCAGGGCAGGTTGCAGGTGCTCTGGCAGCATGGGACAGGAGAGCCCAGGGTGCTGCACAATAGCTCCATGTGGCAAAGGTGAGGACCCAGGACTGAAAGAACCCTGCATGAAAAGGGTCAGGCTGGAGGTATATGGTCAGTTCTGCAGACAGAAGTGGCAGTATCCTGTCAGCCTCCCAAATGTCCACTTGAATCTCAAGGTTCATATCCACCTTAGAAAGCAAGCAAAACATATTCAGGCCCTGCATGGAAAGGGAACCAGTGCCATGCCAGCAGATATCAAAAACATCTGTTAAGCATCACCCATGTGAAAATAAGTTATTGGTTAATGATTATTAGCAACAGGACTAGTGTTGGCTGCAGCAATGCGCCAAGACTATGTGAGACAGGGTGAGGGATAGCGAGGGATCAGTCAGTTCCTGTTCCAAAGGATTTCCAAAACAGAACAGCCACAGAAGAAGCAAGCGGGGAGGGAGGGAAGCACCAGGGCAAGATGTGATGGCAGAAACAGAAGTCACCTATCCAATCTAGCACCGCCTTTGCCTAAACAGGGGCAGAGCAGAGCTGCTGCGGTATCTACACCACAGCTGAAACTGTCCCTATCAATTGCAGCCCTGCAGGGAAGGGCCAGGCCCTGGCCTGCCTAATCCTCCCCTGCTGATGTGCCTGAAGGCAGAAGCAGAGGGACACACAGGACACAGAGGGAGGTGATAGAGGAGGCAAGACAGAGCCCCCGGGTCAGTCCACCTAGGTTATCTCCTCTTGGCCCTGAGCCTAATCCAGTGGAGCCAGACACAGATGGGCAGAACCAGCCCTGGCTATGCTGCTGAGCATTGCTCAGCATTTCGGATGCTGGCAGGTCCTCTCTTCCTTGGCATCCACTGACCCCCTCCTCCCTTGCCACCTGTGTTGAAATACACTCCCTGTTATTTCTTCTCCCTGGGAAGCCACTACCAGGCACCAAGCCAGGAGCCTGGAGCACAGGGTAAGCAGACCTTGCATTTCCCTCCATACACACTGAGCTGCTGGACTACTTCACCAAAGAAGGCAGTGAGCAAGCAAGCAGGCAGGGAAGGGGCAAAACTCTTATGGGTGCCTCTCCTAGGGCTCCCTTGCCTGGCCTCCCACAACTGCCCCCTGTGAAGGCTGGCGGGGGGAATGGGGTACGAGCAAAGATGCTCTCCTGCAAAAACCATATCGGATGCTGTAACTTGTCTAGAGATAGGAGCTAGGAATTACTAACTTCCTCTTCAGCAGACCTCTACCCTGGCAGGGCCCTCTCTAAGGTGCGTGAGGTGCATGGCAGCACCACTCAGCATGAGGCTGCCCAGCCCTGCCAGCACCCACCCTGCTGGGCGACCAGATGGGGAAGTTGGCTCTGAAAGCAGCCCATCCTCAGAGCTGTGCTAGGAGCGAGGACAGCGGAAGAGAGGAGGGTGAATGGGGAGGAGAGTTAACAGACCAAATATGAGGGGCTGAGAGACTCCCCCCTCCCCCTAAACTCACACACATTATTCGCAGAGCACTCCCAGTTCCCGTTTGCTACTCTAGCTGCTCTGCAAAAAGGTTAAAAAGAAACAATAGCGGGAACCCACCGTGTCCTCCTCGGAGGGAGACAGGGGAGCGGTAGATAGAAATAGGCACAGAGTGGTGCTTGCTGCCGTAGAAATGATGCTCATACTGAGCCTGAGATACAGACGAGGAAGAGGAGGCAGAAGAAGCCACGTTAGAGGAACTCCACACAGAGCTGACGATACATCCCCAAAAGAGGGAGCACATCCACAGGGTCCACGCTGGGCGGCGTTCCGGGTAAATGCTGGGATCTATTCTGAGGTGCATGGTCAAGGCACAGGACGCCTACAGATGGGCCGTCTGAATTCCAGCCAGGGAGCGTGGATAAGGTTCATGATGCCAAGGGACTCATGCTAGCAGAAAGAAGTGTTGCTTCCGAGGCTTTAGGGTGCGTGAGTATGTGTTTAAGAGGGAAACGTCTCTCTCTCTCTCTGTGTGTGTGTGTGTGTGTGTGCGTGTGTGTGTGTGAGAGAGAGAGCAAGCGAGCGAGCACGCGCATGCACACGCGTGCTAGAAGGAAAGGGGAGGGAAGAGGAGAGGTTAGTAACAACACATAGAAGAATAAGGTGCGCTGTTTCCCAGGGCTGGGTTTACTGTGCCAGGGACCCCGCGGCTGTAACAAACCTCCAGCAGACAGCAGGAAAACCACACATGTCAGCACGAGAATCCTGGATCTTTCACTTGTCAGGTTCCTCCAGGATCACAGGGTCCCTGAGGACTTTTCCCTGCCTAGGATCCCTGTCTCTTACTTAGTTGGAGCTGGACTATTAAAAAGGAAAAAGAAGAAAAAAGCAGAGACCGTTGGTAAATTTTTGATTTTTTTATCCCAATTCCAAGAGATTTCCGTTGTTTCTCCACTAGCAATTATTGCAATGCAGAATTGCTAGACACACGCACAGAGAGAGATGTGGATGGTTATCCTCTTTCCAACGGATCCAGGCAGCCGAGAGCTGAAGCCGAACTCTGCGCAGCCTGAGAGGGCAATGCCAGATCTTCCAAGGCAAGCACGACGGAGAGGCAGCAGGGCCGAGCGGAGCGGAGCGAGCGGAGCGGAGCGGAGCGGAGGCGCGGGGTCTGGCGGAGTGGCGCGGAGCCCGGGGGCGGGATACTGGCGGTCGGCGCGCCAAGTGCAGGCAACTCGGCGGCGCAGGTGAAGCGCAGCCGGGGAAGCCGGCTCCACAAATGGGCGAGCCGTATGCAAATGTACTCACACAAAAGAGCCAATCAGAGCAGCCACAGCTCTCCGCAGAGGGACTGGCTGGCTCTCGGGGAAGGCGGGGCTGGAGCGGGGCAGGCACTGCCCCCGCCATTCATGCGCCTCTCTAGTACAAACGTGCCCCTCCAAGCTTTGCGCCGGGGGGGTAGAGGGCACGAACGAGGCTTCGCGTCCTGCGCATCCCGCCAGGCTGAACAGAGCATCAATCTCAACTTCACTGTTAATGACGACAGGGGAGAAACAACTCCGAAGATCCAAATGCCCCACAACTTCTCGCCGAACGAGTCAAATACTGCCCTGACCACTGCGTCAGGCACCTGTCACTGCCTCGCCAGGAACCACGGCCTGCGCAGAGGTGCGAGGGGTCCGCTAGTGCCGTCCCGAGCACCTAGCTATGCCGCCCGGGCCCATCCCGGCGAGAGAGACTCTTGCTGCTCATGGGAGGAGCGCCTCATCCCCTGGGATTAGGTAACCCAACATGCCAGCCTCCTAACGGATGCCTGAGCTAATCCTAAGATCACCGTGTTCCCGYTGCAAATATCCCTTTTATTTTCAAAAAAAAAGGAAAAAAAAAAAAAAGGAAAAAAAGACACAAAAAGCCCCATTTTCATCCCAGCCACAGAGAGAGGAAGGCCACCACAGATGCTTGCTTCCTATGAGGCACCCCAGAGCCAGGCAAGCAGCCTCGCTCTGGTGGGCGGCCGTGGTGCAAGGGTCCTGCGCAGAGCAGGGCCAGGCGGCCGTGGGGCCGGGGCGTGCGGGGCAGCGCCAGGGCCAGGCAGCCTGCGCGAGACAGAGGCGAGCGAGAGCGCGGCRGGGCACGTGAAGTGGTCTCTGGGTGCGAGCGGAGTCGGGGAGCCGGGTCTGCAACAGGGCGTTCGCCCGTGGCCCTGTACGGTGATGCAGGCGCGCTGCACGAAAAACRTCGTCCCCCTCCGAAGCCCTCTTCCAGCTCCCCTCCTGCGCTGCCAGACAAAAGACTGCGTATCCGCGGATGTTTGCTTGCACCAAAGCAAAGTGAGAACCAGGAATGACCATGTTCCTTAAAACTCCACGCTACTTTTATATAACTATTTTTTTTAATGTTCCTGTAATAATAGGCTGAATCCAAATCAGCATATTAATGCTTAATCCTCAGGAAGTGGAAACTGCCACCASAGTTTGCAGCCCATAAAAAAATAAATAAATGTAGTACCTACAATTACTAGAATTATCTACTAATTCGGGACAATTTATTGACTATCAATTTGCATGTCAAAAACCTCCAGTCACACTGRGGGAGCCGAGGCACCTATAGCGAAGTGATTTACACAAGAGCTCTCAGGGAGTCAACAAGGACCTTTGAAAAAGGAGCTAGCCCTGGGACTCGCCTCGCATTGCACTGCCTTCCTCTCCTTCATTTATTTCTCATCATTCAGAGTTGGAATAAATGTGTTTCCGACTGTTAGTTTTCTTGTTTTTCTCACTAGATCCATGGCTGTAGGTGCACACACAAGCATCAGAAATCTTCTTGACTCTTTTCATTTCACAGCAATTTTCCTTACACAAAGATTCAGTGTACTTATAAATTAATTTTGATTCAGTATCTGTAATGACCATCCAGGATTTCTCACCTAGAAAGCTGAACCTGATGTGCTTGCTAGTAACTTACACTATAGTTTAAGTGATTGGAATCAATGGCTAGAGCAGCCAGAAATACTTCTGTTTTGCTGGAGCTAATCAATGACTGTGTGACTGTAGAGCTGGAAAGTAAGAATATTAGTTTCAAATTTATCCAACACCTGTCACCCAAAGATCTCCAAGTGCTTTCACATCTTTTATTAATGAAGCTGTTCAACAGCTTTAGGTATTACTTTGCCGTTCTGCAGATAAGGAAACAGAGGCACAGGAGTGTTGTGTCAGTGAGTGACTGATAGACATGGGAACAGAATAGAACTGAATAGAACAGATGCCAACATTCCCAATTCTTACTAGTACATTTTGTTAGTGTATACATTTGGCTGATTTGGTGGCCATTTGTAGCCTTAAACTATGAGTATCACCTGTCCCCCAGAACATGGCATGCAACCACAGACTGGGGCCAGTAAGCTGTGATACAGTTGCCTACTGGCTGCTAGATCTGCAGGGCCACACAGTAGGTATGGCACAGGGCACAGAGCAGTGGTATTTGTGTAAGCCAACTGTTCCTGGCCCTCAATTCTCCTAAGAAATCTGAAGTTGCCACCCTGTACCTGACAGGACCCCCTGAAGCATCATATCTTCAAGAGGGAGCCTCCTCCTGCTCCTGTTTTGTTTCAAACTGTACCCTTAAATTTTAACTTGGGGGGGGTGGGAAAGGAGTCACCTGGCTTACCACTTCTGAAAGGCTGCTGACCCATGAGGATGCTGCTAACAGCCACCTTAAGGCCCTCTCTACAGAAGTCCTGACTTTCACCCAGTTCAAAGGCAAAGTACTCTAAAGTATTTGTTCATTAATTAAACTATAGAGGAGTTGAGCCAGAGGAGGRAAAAGAGGAAAGGTATTAAATAAGTATCACTGAATAACTGATTTTGAAAATACAGAAAATCTATTCCGACCCAGGTAGTTATCATTTCTGACCAAGCTAGTTATCACGAATGTGACAAAGATCTGCCTCCTCATCATTTTACCTTCTTTTTCTCTGGCTACACCATTACCAAAAGGACACACATACCAATTACAAGATCAATTGTTTAAAGAGGGACTCCATATCGAAAAATTGAGGACTTGATGCTGCTCCTCCAGGAGGCAGTGGTGGAAATTTCATTAATACGTACAGAAAACTGATGTCTTGGAAAGTACAGCTCTAAGGGAAACAGTAGAGGAACTGGATGGATAGCCTCCCTCTCCACTCTCCCACARCTATTTGTCTGTTGCTGAAAGAGAAAAAAGCAGAAGAGTGTCCTTCCTTGCCGTCTAAACTATTCTAGCACCCCTGGCTCTTAAGCCCAATTTAACAGCCTCACAAATCACATATTGTCTTCTCTTCTTACTTTTGCCTCAAACATGCCTGCCATGTCTTGCAGGAGGGCAGAGTCCTCAGTGGAAAGTAAATTTCCAAACTACAAAACCAACCATTGCTACTTTTCTTCAGCTCGCTCGCTCACTCCGCTACCAACCCTTCCCCACAAACAGAGGTGCCAGTAAGCATAGGGTTTAGGGGCAGGGGATGAACAAAGGAGATGAATATCACCTCAAACTGCCCTGACCTGACCCAGGGAGTGCCTGGCAGTCCCTGAACTGAAGAAATATAGACAGCCACTGTGTGCTGTCCCTAGGCTGCTGAGTCTTCCTATCTAAATTCTGTCTACCAACTTTACTTTGCTACAAACCATTGGGTAAACTGCCTTGGGTAAAAAGGAAAAAGGCAAAGACAGTCAATCTGTACAAATACAACATAAACTTAAAAATAAAAAAAATAAAAAGGAAAAACTGTGAAGCAGGTTATAAATACATCACAGGGTTCTGGTGACACCATAAAGTACTAGAACTTCACTCTGCCTTGCTTTATTAGGTGTCAGCAGATTTATTTGCTGCACTGTAATTCACAGGCGACTCATTTATTTAGAAGCACCACTGCAGGAAGAGGGCAGATTTCAATTGCAGTTTCCCCTCTTGGGTGGCAAGGAGAAGTTTATCACCAGAAGTCAAGTTTCAACATTATTCCCAAGAGATTTACTTCAGAAGAGGCATTATAAGTTTAGTTTATCTGGATAAACATACAGTCTTTCTAAATGCCCTTGCATCTTCAAAACTGAGATGGGTGCTGTAAAGGGTAATGGTTCTCCTCATAACTTGCCTCCTTCCAATGTCAGAAAAGTAGTTTTATTCACTATACAGTTGTTTGTCTTCCTAAAAAAGCAAAGGGCCACAGTATTCTGCAGAAATRAAAAATAATAAACTAAACTTTTCTGAGTTTTGGGTTCCCAGAAAGAAATCCAGTTGACTTAAAGTTAAGAAAACGTTTGTTCTTTTATTTATGTCAGCAAGTCTGACTCTGGACATCATATTTCCTATTAAATATTAGCTGTCAATTACTTTGCTGCACTCTGAACTGAAAAGGCAATGAACTTGCCTCTAAAATCACAGACATCTAGAACTGGATCCAAAGGAGACTCTCCATTAGGTTCTGGCAGTATAGAGYGGCTGGCAGAGGGATGAACAGGGCTTGGCATTAGCCAGTTCATTGTTACATAATAAGAATAAGAGAATAAGATCAGCTACAACAGGCTGTGACCCAAAAAGTTTTCCCAAACTCCAACGGTCTCTCTCAAAGTAGTCCCACTCATTTTTTAATGTACTTTTCCAAGAACAAGAAGGAGAGTGAGAACAGTTTCCGCTTATGACCTTAAAACAGAGGCTTAAAAAAACCTGAAACAATGAACAGAGGGGTTTGCACGCTGTAGAGGGCTTAGGACTGGCATAGAGATATCTTTGTCTTTAGCAAACTGCTTCAAATACTGCTAAGGACAGCAGTGACCAAAATGCTTATAGTTCCTAAGTACTTCAGGCAGTATTAACTGCTCTGAGACTAGTCTACAGTGCCCCACTGTCCATGTCCTACCTGCCTCTCTGCAGGCAGTCTCAAGAGATGGGTAAGACCTAGCATAGACAAAGAACCAGCAGTATCCTCTTATCCCTGGGGAGACGGGAAGGCTACTCCAGCACAGGGATGAAGACCACTGACAAAGCTGCTGCTATACAGTACTTTTGTGTATAACTAAGTAGCAGCCRTCTCCATAATTCTCACTTTTATTCTACATCAGCAAAAGGAACAATCTATTTTCAGGGCTTGTGTGTTCTTATTTAGTGTCCAGTAAATCCATTTACCTACAAAAGAAGATGTATCTGTCTGCATGTTACCAGTGATATGGGGCAGTTCCAAATCTCTTTCCAATTCTGCCTCAATGAACCACAGTTTGCAATAAGCAACTAATACAGAAGCTTTGAAGCCTAGTTTTGCTCTCATTTATGTCAGAGTGAGTAAATACTACAGAGCCAGTGGACTGACATCAGTGAAGGGAGATCAAGCCCTTGATGTTTATTTGTGAGAAGAGATATGCCAGCTGATTACAACCAGTTAGCCTGGCCTAGCAGTAAGTTAGCCCAAGGCAATAGTAACCACTGGGAGTTTTAACAGAGGATGAGAGGCAAATTCAGTTCTGTCAAGTGTCCAATTTAATGGTCAGAAATCTTGCAAAGTTCAGACTTTTATCTTCTAAAATTTCATGCTTCCAGTCCTACATTAGTGGAAACAAGTAAGCACAAATTCAAGGGGAAATAAATATAACAGCATATCCTATTTTGATAATCATTAGTCAATTATACTTGGGAAAAAAAAAGTAATTTCAGAACTTGATTCAAGTTGACAATAACATGTTAGAATTGGCCATGTTTACTATGGTAACATATATAGGACAATCCAGTGTATTCAGCACTATATAAATATACAGARGCAGACAGACCCTTCCCTGGAGAGCTTATGGACTTGCTGGGGAGGCATGACCCAACATATGTGGGGTCAGCTTTATAAGCAAACTGTAGCCTTTTTGGCTTAGTCTCGCTTGTCTGTGAACCTATGAGAATGGAAAGGGTTAGGTACTAGCAATAGTGACCTCATACAGGAGTGACTTGTACAACTGCTTTCAACCCTGCACTCAGAAGTCTCCTTTCTATGTTCTCTGGTTGCACTACAGAAATATCCTCTGCTATCTGCAAGTGACCCCAGCACGCATCCTGAAGTTGCCTCTAGAAGTTAGGACAAGATCCTTCTCACGCTCTGGACCCACTACCAGATCAGTAATTAGTAATGTCCTTTGCATTAAATGAGGGATGTCTAGATTCGGTTTACTTCAACTATCATGAGAAATGCCTGTTATTCAAGCAMCTGACATCTCCCCCTTTGTCTCACAAATACAATGGGCTAAGCAGATTCTCATCTGCCTGCCAATAGTGTGCTGAATGCTCTCATCTCATGTGAGAAAACTGGTACCGCATGGCTGCACAGCTATTTCCTCCAGGAAGACTGGAACTACATCTATCCCTTTCACCCTCAGTAGAAGCTAAGTTCAATGAAAGCTGCTTAAATCTTGTCAGGCAGAGAAACAGAAACTATTTCTGTTTCTTTTATCATTTAAGAACATGTGCCTTTATATTAAATTTTTTAACMGGCTCAGAAATACTGAAGAACTTAGAATAATGGCCAGGTTAGAAGGAATCAGGGTTGTCCACTGCTCAACTTAGAGCCGACCTTACTTTCCCTGTGCCTGGAACTGGTGTTGGTAAGTCTAAGGTAAAGGCTGACAGCCTGGGTGCAAGCCTTGCRCAGGATTCTGTGCTGCTACAGTCCCTTGCCCTTGTGTGACCTACCGTTGTCTTGGCTGTATCTATGCTGTGGGCCAATAAAGGATTTTGATCTCCAGAGTTTACCAGCTTAGCACTGTACACACCAGCGCTAAATATCAACATTACAGAACTAACATTTATGTCACAAATTCTTGGTGTGGAAGAAAAGTGCTGGGAAATCATTTCTGATGAGCTCTGAATTCTAAAACTTAAATGGCACCTGAAAGAACGAATTAGAAAGAGACAGGGAATAGACAGAGTTAAAATTATCTACTGCAATAAATAGGGAACTATTTTAGTTTTTACTTATGACAGTAGAAAGGAGACTTTTATTTTCCTTTTTCACTCAAAGAAATCTTGTCTGAAACAGAAAGGAAAAGCTGGAAAATACTGTTGCTTTTACTCCTTYAAACTGGCTTCTGTGCTAATGAAAAGAGAGCTCTCTAATAGACATTGTGCATAGGCTCCCCTTTGCTTCTCTTCTCTCTTCCATCTATCATCTTGCTTGGCTTTTGCCTATAATCACCCATTCATCTCACAGCAATAACTGCCAGGTGACTAGTGTTTGCTGTAGTCTTCCAAATGCTGAAAAGAGAACTGAAATRAAAGCAAAGAGGAATGTAGGGGGAAAATCTTTCAATGACACAAGTGTCTCACTGCCAGCCAGACAAAGAGTGAAGTATCTCCAGCGGCCAAGCCTGCTCATGTGRGAGCTGCTGATAGGTGCAATTTGCCAAGTTGCATACCTTGTCAATGCGCAGAAGATGAAGAGAAAAAGAAGGTCAGAGTAGGCAAACTAAAAAATTGGAAGGACAAACGGAGAGATTGTGTGGAATGACTCTTCTGCTTTTAACCCTGAGAGAGCCCATGCTGCATGGTCTATGGAAAACCAATTTATAAACAATAAGCCCATTAGGTGGCCAACTCCTCATCCAAAGAAGGCAGCCATTTTCACATGTGATGCTTGTGCTACACATTCTGTGTGGTTTGGCACACTGTATACAGTCCATTTTTTCTCATCCAGAGTAGAAATTTTCCCTCCTAGTAAGGAGGTTCATAAAGAATAAGATAGATAGGAACTTTAAGAAGATATGTAATCTATTCTGCCCCAAGGAAGAGTGAACATTACCTACAGCATTCCAGGTAATGCTGTCTGACTTGCAATGATGAAAAGTCAATGCCTCTGGAGGCAATATACACCCATATTTAACATTCTTTATCATTAGAAATGTTTTCTTTTTCCTTTTTGAGAATATGCTATAGTCAAAACAGTGGCTTGTGACATTAATAAATTACAAGTTTATCAACAAGGATGTAATTAATTTGCCTTCAGCCCAAGTGTAAGCATACCAAAATAGTGTAACTAAGAACTGCATGTAAGTATGTTGCAACACTGTGATGGTGTAAGTATTTCACATAAGTATGTGTGCAATGCAACCACCAAAAGAACAAATAGGACATGTGTAGTTGCTTATAAGAGGCATTTAAGTAACAAAAAGCTTCAATTTAACGGACAAGATAAGCATAAAGGACTGCAAACAGGCAGGGAATCTTGTTAAATATACAAGAAGGATGACTGGTAAAACCAAGAACAAGAGAAGCAGTACTATTACCAATTGAGAGCTCCCTTTTGGGAGTGGGGCAAGTAGCATTAAAACATTAGGCATGAAAAATAAAATTGTATAAGAAAGAAGAGAAGTCTACATCAATTCCAGCTTCTCTCATCCTTCTCCCGTCAAAAAGCTCTCAGACCTGATCACCTTGACCTCTGCAACTTAGATCATCAAGGATCTTAGTTGCATCAGTGCACTTAGCCATCAGTCCTAACAGCACAGCTTTGGCTCTATGGTATTGTATATTCACAGTTAGTTAAGAGGTAAGTATTATAGGCTACAGTTTTGCATATGGATTGATAAGTAATGATAAATAATTAACCATTAGCATGTAGTGTGTCATGAATTAATGAATCTGGTAAAGGTTTGTTTTAAAGTTTAAGTCTGGTCTGATTTATCAGTCTTTTAAATAACCCTATTGTAGCAATCTCTAATTCCCTGATATGTATGCATTTATGAACGTATACACACACACATTCAGCTGCAACACTACTGTCCATTATTTCTCGTCCTATTGTGTTAGAAAGATTACGTCCTTCCTCTTTGCAATTACCTTTTGTATATTTGAGGACTGCTGTTATGTCTCTCCTCTCTAAACAAAGAAATTCTTTTTACTTTCCTCAGAGATCCATGTTTTTTAGACTCTGATCATTGCTGACATTTTTCTACAGACTTCTTCCAAATACCTACATTTTTTTTTGAAATGCAATACCCTGAACTGGATGCAGACTATAAAGTCTCATGAACATTGCATACAGAAGAACAATTATTTCATGCATCTCACAAATTATACTGTTTACAATTCTTGAATGATTTTTGTCCCTTTTGCAGAGAAGGAGAACGCCCATTCTAGCAACCTTCCATTACAGTTTGTAACATGAAAAAGACAGCTAAGCCTTGACCCACAAAGTTCTAGGTATTTTTCATTGAGGTTGGTTAATAGGTTTTACATCTTCCAAGAAAGGCAACTCAGTTCACTCTGGTATTTAGCTGGAATAGTTTAGTTTAGTGACAGCACAATATCAACTACTTGTTCCATGCTGAGGACAGGTCTTGTGCCACTCATTGGCTTCAATGGCATGCAACACACCCACACAAACAGGGAGAAAGAAGCAAAACACACCCCAAGTCCATTTGCAGCAACTGATCAGAGGACTTCCTGAGACATTTGGTCTCCAAGAGAGATGCTAAACAAAAATATAGTAGTGAAAATAAATGCAAGGACTATGAAACACTTTAAAAGCACCTCTGTCTTTCCAGAGAAGCACCTCATTCTCCTCCCATTCACCAGGGTCTCCAGTTCCACTCCATCCCCACACACTCCTCCAGTGCTGCAGGTGTCCTGAGATACCAGCAGTTTCCTTGTATTGTCAAATTCCCCATCCTGCCTGTGATTTAAGGAGTGTGTGTGCTATTCACATGGATGCTCTCTCAAACTGAACACTTCCCATTACCCAGCACTCTTGTATCTGAGCAACATGAGAAGGAATTTATGTGTATGTAGGAGACAGGGAAGGCACCTAACAGCAGTAAAATCTCACTGGAGCTGCAAAGGCTAACATCAGAGCAAGCAAAAACATCAGGAACATGTACTTGTTAAGCACCAGGCAGCCATGAAAATTGTTAAGTGGAAACAAAGAAGAGGAAGGAGCAACACACTCTCTTACTGATAAGCTGTATACAACAGATAAGGCATACACTGCTCTCAATGTAGATACGCTATTTATTGGACTGGACAGACAAAAAAAACCTCCCGCTACTCATTGGAGTGCCAGGGGAAAAGTTAATGATAGGGATGCAGGGATTACATTTAAAGTACTCAGATGTACGCAAATATATGTGTGCACACACGTATTTCTGTTTTTCCCTCTCCTCTATAGCCTCTTATCTCTTCCTCAGACTGTCAAATGGAGACAACTACAGAAGAAATCAGAAAAAGAGGAAAAATAGAGAAATGCCAGTGTAACCCATAGAGGGAGCTCACATACAGGATCACATTTTTTCCATTCCTTCTGAACTTACTTTGTTTTTGGTCACACAGAAGCCATTTGCACCCTGGATCAATTAATCCCTTTAGTCAACCCTTAAGTTACAGTTAAATCTGAACAGTTTTAACTAGATGTCACATGTAYCCCCTCCTTCTTTACCTTCCAATGTTCTCTTTTTATCAGTCACCAAAAGTGAGTACTCATGATGGCAACACACAGTCCATCATTGACTCCTTAAGTGTRGTGGCAGAAGCACGGTGAGCATCAAAAAGATGAACGAGAACTGCGTGGTCTTCAAGATGACTAACCCTTAATCATATTGTTGCTGTCTTCATTTCAGTATCCTGATCTCCTCCACAGAAATCAGAACCTAGCTACTCTGTGACAGTGCAAGCCACCAAAAACCCTGAAAGAGATGGATAGCACTATGTGATCAAYAGAATAAAAAGATGTACACATGCTCTGTTTAACATCTTCCCTTGCACCTATATGTTCCTTACCTACTACCACCTCCCATACTGTATGTAATCCTCAGGAACTTAGAAGCAGGCAGGTAAAAAGAGGGCATCTGATATTCATGGCTATCTTGAAAACAAGTTGTCCCACAAGCAGCAGAACTACAGAAATAAATCAGCAGGAAATCAAGCTTTGAATGTCCCCTTTATCAAGCCCCTCATAGTTATCATAATAACTTCACCATATTACTCTCAGTTCCTCCCACATTCCATCCTCTGACAAGCTCAGATTTTTTTCACATTTCCTTTATCACCCTGTAATATTTTCCATTTTCTCCTCTTGTTGTGCCTTCTTTTGTCTGAGAAACGGGCAGCTTGTTTWGCAGCAGGTTTAGATCTGTATGCATACCAACTGGCAAACCAGCCCTTATGCCTCGACAGGGACAAGTAACGGTTCTGTAGGGATGCAGTATCTTTGGGCATTCTACCTTGCTCTTAAATTTGGTGGTTGTTGACCAGTAAAACAGAGAGGAAATGGCCAGCCAGAATGATTCYATAAGCTTATTTTCCTTAGAAAACCAGACTATAAATAATGCTGCACTTTTGCACTAGCATGGCCTCAAGCAGTGTTAAAGTTACAGTTTTTTAGCTCCTTACTATAGGCTATATTGCAGTTTAGAAAAATCCTTCTGTAAAAAGGATACTAGAGTTTTGTTTTGTTTTGTTTTGTTTTCAGTAATAGACCCAACTACTACTGTATGAAAGACAAATACTTCAGTGTCTTAGATCTGTACTACATATATATGGTAATGAAGCATGTTTCAGTTAAAGGATGACAGAAATAGCAGCAGCAGGAAACCTTCAGAGGTAAGTAATTCTGTGCCACTTTGATCAAGCATTCTTCTCCACTGGAAACAGAATATCTCGTCTGATTCTGGCAACAAGATCTAGACCAGCTAAAACACAAATACAAGAAGATTACCTCTCCTTTCCCATCTGCAACTTACTTTGGTAGCAAAGCCAACCACTGAAAAGAAACTGCATGGAGAAAGAGAAATAAATTATCTAATACAGTTCAAAGTAGCAGGAAAATATCAGGGAAAATAAATTTCAGAAGTAGTGGGACAGAACATTTCCTACTTTTGTTGGGGAAAATAAGAGCAAAGAAAATGCCTGAAGTCTCACTGCTTGGATTTAAACACAATAAAAGAGTTTGCCTGGAACAATCTTCCACTGATAGGTATAAGACAGGATCCAAGGTAACTTTTKTGTTAGCAGTACCACTAATTCCATGACCACTGTAATAATGTGTATTATTTCATCCTTAGCATAATTTCTGTATTGCTAACTAGTAGTAATTAGAAGAAAATGGATCCTATTATGCAAGGTTTTTCAATATTGAATAAAAATCAAATAAGAAGGGAAAGAAGTGCAAGTGCCTTTTTTTAGAGAAGGAGGAAGCAGAGATCCACATAAAATGATTAGTCCCACCATTTACTATGTGATTTTCAAAACAGGAAGTGAATACTTTTGAAAATTGGTTTGATTTTCACTGCCAAGTCATTTTCAAAAATCCAGTTTTCCTTTTTCTTACCTCTGACACAAACAAAAATGTGTATTATAGAGTTACTCAAAGGACAATGCCACTGTATTAAGAAAACGGAGATCTTGCTAGTTTTTTCATTCAAGTTCAAACTAATTCAAAATCAATACCTTTCAAAGAAAACCATGAAAATCAAGAGTGGCCACAACTARTCCATGAGCAGCCCCTTGGCTAGGACAGATGGTACAGAGATGCAAAATCCTGATCCTGTTTGATTCAGGCATTTTCACAAATTTCCTAATTTTTAGACAAATACCCTAACCATTTGCTGACAGTCACTCTTTCTCTTCATCTGAAACCACTTCACTTTGTTAGAAATCATTATAGATTGTAAACTATACACTGAGCAAAAAGAGACTGATCTGCTAGGTCTGAAGCTAGCGTATTCACTGTAAATATGTGAGATGCAGGTTCAAATGCCTTTTCTGAGAGGATTAAGCATTAGAGCCTGGATCTCTGGCATCTGACAGGAGTTCCCAAGTCAACTGGTTATTTATGGGTTCTATAAGTCTTTTTCCTCCTTCCCCAGAAATACTGCTGAGCCTTAGACTGYTTTGCAAAATCTTCATCTAAAAAATTATGTTTCTGAAAAGTTTCTGCTCTTAACAAGGGAAGGTCTAATTGTTTTGTCTTATTTTTTCCCATCAAGCTGTACTGCAACAAATCACTCCATTATAGGGTTTTCTTCAATTGCTAGTTACAGGCTGAAAATAATACATACCCAGACGTTTATATAGACCTCATCATAGTTTAGGCTGTGTTAAAAAGTAACTGAAGGTATAAAAAACTTGAAAGACTAGACAAAGTACTGAGATTACCACTGGCAACAATTCCATGCTGTCCCAGGCTGTCCAAGTAGGACAGCTGGCATTTAGCATTCTACCTCCATCCACTTCCATTTTTCTCCCTTTCTGTCTCCCATTTCTGTAAGTGCCTTTCCCATCCTGCACCTGAACACACATAGGCTCACTCACATTTCTTTTCTTGCCAAAAAGGAGCATCCTACAAGAGATTCTGTCCACAGGATTTCTCTCTAAATAGCTGACATCTGGAGGAGCAAGATTTTACTTATATCCTCCTCAGTATTATCAGATGCTGTGAAGGAACATGAACAAAATGCCTCATTCTAAAATATGTTACGCTACCCATTCTACTTCTTCCTAACAGAGATTTTGGGGATCCACAGTCTACCACATACAATGATTGGCTTTCAAAGMCATTGTTCTTGGGGATATAAACAGACCAATGGAAAAATATATAACAGTTATAATTCATTATTTCTGTTGTCCAGTACTCCCTACTATAACACACTCACTTGTTTTTAGGAAGAATTTATCACCCAATATTAGAGATAAGAACAGAACTGAATTAACCAAGGTGACATTCAAATTCTTTAATTATTAAACCCCTCCTTCTTCTTCATTATTCAACATACATACAGTTTTCATAGTGACTAAAACAGGGGCTTCACAGACAACAGAATTTGCTAACTGTACAAACGTGTTTAATTTAATGATTGTTTCTGCTTCACAAACAAATCAGGAGTCCACAATAACATGATCCTGTAATTAAAGACTGAGCAGAATGCAGAAGGGGGAAGACGTAACATCTACTTCCAGCATGCCTCAACTTTGAGTGCTTGATTYTGCAACAAAACTAAAAATTTTTGAAAGCATGGTTGTTGGTGGCTTTTAAAATGTTCTGTATCCCTCACATATGCATTTATTTAAGTGCATGTATAATCTTCATTTCAATGGAATGTTCCTTTATTTAAACAGTACAGATAGGACATATATCACAGAATCATAGAATGGTTGAGGTTGGAATGGACCTCTAGTCCAACCCCCACACTCAAGCAGGGTCACCTAGAGCACATTGCACAGGATTGTGTCCAGATGGGTTCTGTGYATCTCTAGAGAGACCTCACAACCTCTCTGGGGAACCTGTTTCAGTGCTCTGTCACCTTCACAGTAAAGAAGTTATGCCTCAAGTCAAACAGGCAAAAGAAATACAAACAGCCAGCAAAGTGACAGATATCACAAATGAACCTAAATTGATTGAATTGCTGTTGCTGGAAATATACACACTGCAATCTCTTTTTCTTTTGGCTTATTCAAGGTTCCCTGTCATTCTTCTCCAATTCTTTCCATAGTGCTCTTGTTAGCAGGTTGAGAGAATTAAGTTAAGTTGAATCACTAACATTAATAGGGCTCTGTAATTCAATAGTGGTGTGTTCAGAGAATGCCACCTGCCTTCTCTTCAAGCAAAAGTTACTGAAACACAGCCAATATTTTACCCAGGTGTTTCAAAGGCTAAAATTAGATGTACCCGTTTTAACAGTTGCTTCAGCAACTGGACACTTGGATGTGTATTAGTAAGATTTAGTCACAGCTTTCTCGCCTCAGAAACAATAGTATGCCTTACTGACTTCTCCTGTTCTTAGGGAAATCTGTGTTGCAGGAAATAGCGTGAATGCATCAGAAAAGGTTAGGCTGTTCCCCCTTCCCTATTGTTGGACTTTGCTACAATGCAAGGAAAAAAAAATCTATTCAATGGACTAGGTGATGAGAAAGTGTCCTTCATCTAGTGGCACACAGGTGCAAGATCTTCAACCACAGCTAAATCAATGCAGTGATAAATCTGCAGGTATCTTAAAGTTGCAGACCTGTTAGGTCTGCACTCTTCTCATTCACTACAATGAGTTGCAGTGCAACAGCAAATTCTGAGAGCTAAATCCAGCAAYTGAATCCTGCCAACTATTCCATTGGTCATCTTGGTCATCCAGCTACCATGGAAAATCTCAAATTGCTTCTTAGACTTCCAGCACTTAAAGCTCCACACTCTCACCAGCTGACTCCATAACCAAAAGGAACCTCCACTGTAGAAACCTATGGCAAGTCAGAAACAGAACACTGAGATGTTGAAAAAAAAGAAGTGGAAATTAACAGTTTGCATTATTTAGCACTATTACAAGTCACTTTAGAATCCCAGTATCTTGCCCCAAGGGAATGTTCAGTTTTCTAAAGCTGCTGTATCTCACCTTCTAGCTCTATTTGTCTTTTTCTCGGAGGCAAAGATAGCATGAAGTGTGCTGTTCACAACCACTCATTCCCATCACTGTGGCATCCTCTCTGGTGATATGTTGGACCAAGTGGTAAACCAGATGAGATAATCTGTGTTAGAAATAAGCGTGCAAAAATAGGGACTCCATAACTTACGTTGTCACTGAGAAAATGCACGTGGGACAACTCTGAAATCAAAGTTGGCTTGCAAGTCTTATAGACCCCATACAGCCAGAAGCTGTAAGTCTGCAAACAGGAATGCACTGACATATATAAAAGTCAATGTCTCCAAAAGCATGTATTTATCTGTACACATCCCTAGGATGTACACCTGTGTGTCTTCACAGAAAAGGCACAYGCACATTCATCCATATGCATCCATATAGACGCACACACATCAACAGAGATCTTTTAAAATGTACAAAAATGCGAATAACCACACAACTGCACCACACAGCTCTACAGCCAAGGGAATAGATGCCTCAGAGCACAGCACACACCATCAGATTTGCATCAAATGCACCTCAGATTTTCCATTTCAAATAGAGAGAGGGGGCAAGAAAGAAAGAGAAAAAGAAAGAGAGAGAGAACTTGGTTGTCAAATCCAATAATAAATGCTTGTCAGGAGTATTTCTGATGGGACCTAAACCTGTCTGAAGAAGTGGGGCCATCATGGTCAGACTTCACAAGTTGAACTCAAAAACAGTGGAGAGAGAGTGATACAAAGACTTTTCCCCTCTCTGAGAAATAATGAACAAATTCTTCAGAGTGATTACTTTGTTACACCTGCTCGCCCTGCTCTCAAGTCTGTATTAGATAGAAGATGCTCCTATCTTCCCTCAGATTAAATGTGCCTAGTTAAAAGCAATCAGAGATTGGCATGATAATTATCTTTCCTCATTAGAAACAAAGCCCTGGTCATGACTAAGTACGACTCCTCTGTCAAGGTGCTTTGTGGACTGTAATAGTTCTCAGCCAACATCAACAGGCACAACACTTCATGTGAACAAAACAGAGTAACATATCAAGTAATCTTGTCTTTTTATTTGCATTTACTCTTCTAAGCCTGCTGAGTGAGGTGGGAAGGTGCCAAATTCCTTTTTAACTTGTATAAATGTATCTAAATGTCACAGAAGAGCCTCGTTAAATGAAAAGCCTTCCAAATGTTTCTCTCTCCTGTATCTAAAAATTGATTTTTTTTAATTAAAAAAATGCACTCTCTCTGTGACCACTGCCCTTCACCATTCCTGGGGCCAGCTGGCTGTAGTGATCCAGAGCAGTGTTCTTTGCATTCTGCTGCAGCAAAGCAGGATACTGCTTTGCCCAGGGTAGCTGGGAGAACACATGGGTAAAGATGAGCCCTGAAACTCCTCCAAGTAGGGCGTGAGCAGGCCTGAGAGGCTTTTCTGTGACTGAACAGAAGGGCTTATTCAATTTTTTAAAATTATATTTGAAGCAAAATTTTTGTTTTTCKGTTACTGTGAATTTGAAATAGTGACTAATCCTCAAGAACTATGACTCCAGAGACTATGGCACCTCCTTGGAAAAGGTAGTGCTGATGATGCCTCTGCAAAACACCAGCTGTTCCAAAGATAGGGCAATTTCATTTTAAAAAAAGGGTGAGTGGAAACAATTTAAGCTTCCACATTGGTGCTCCTACACATATGACCTTCTTGTAGCTTATGTCATGCTGAGAAAGCTGGGTGGTGCAGTGAGTTGCTATGAGAACACTGTGTGATGACAGATGAGGGCAGACAGTACCAGTTATTCTACAGCCTAGAGAACTAGGGAGAAGTGTGGAGCTGACTGGGCTCAGGGGCCTCTATGAATCACTTACTTCCCTTTTAATACAACCAGCCACAGTTCTTCCACCATCCCAAAGGTCACTCCTATCTGCTGTCTCCAGTCTGGCTGATTCCTCAGCATTCTCAGTTAAAAACAAACAAACAAATCCATGGGACTATGGATTGCATTTCTGATCTTACCAAGACATCAGAAGGAGAATTTCATTTTGTTTTGTATCCAAGTATAGGGTTCAGAGAAATTATCACATGTCCTATGGTTTGTTTAACAAAATATACTGCAAAATGGAGACATTATGCAGAAGCAGGAGTAGACCTGTATTGACGCATTACAATATACTGCGCCTCTGTGAGATGTATAGTCTCAAAATATGGTAGTATTTAATCAGAAAAAACTTATTCTTCAGGTCATTAGGCAATCTACAAGAATACAGGCGACCAAATATGCTGCAGCTTAACCCACGAGAACAAAGTCAGTCAGCGAACTGACAGCATCACAGAAGGGGAACCTTGGGTTCACTGGGAAGTTAACATCTCCAAGCAATCCTGGTGCATGATCCTCCTTTAATTACAGTACATTCTTGAGTCTGCTTGGATACCCAACCAGCAAAGACCTTCTGCACTGGATAAATGAAGTCTCAAAAAAGGCCATTTTCCTTGTTCACATCTGTCACTGTCAGCCCATTCCCAGGCACTCCCAGGGCCACTCCATTCCAGCTGCAATCCAGCTGCTCAAGCTCATAAAACTACTAGCCTTTAAAGTCTAAAATGTGGAATTGGCCACTCTCGTGCAAACAGAGAGATTTTTTTTTAATGTAATAACATTTATTTTTATTTCCCTTGTCTTCTTGGATTCTGGGAAAGGGAAAGGGAAACTGGCTGTGTTTTCATGCTTTCATCTGTAACATCTAGAAAAAATATCCAAAAAAAAAATTAAATGAGCAGATATAACGACACACAATGTGCCTGCAGGAGCTCAGACTTTAAGATACACATCAGACACCAGTGGCCTCAAAATTAAATTATGCACTAGCAACACAAAGACACCTTGTGTTAAACGACCAGCCAGAATTCTTGATCAATGAACATTTCAAAATCTCTTTACTGCAAAGGCATATCCAGGTGTTTGCTAGGCAGATATAACAGAATGCTACTTCTCTGGAGCAGTGCTTARCTACTGTGATCACTTAAATACATATTTATTTCCCTTTAGCTTGAGGTAATGAAAAGTACAGTTGTCCTAGGCCTCCACTGGTCATAACTACCCTTCTTATCTAGCTATAACTTAGCTAGGCAACAGCTCCCTCCTTTGTTCTTTTTGGCTTTCCTAAAACTAATCTCCTTTCTAGGAACTGATACAGTTTCTGTCCCCCCTCTCCTGTGACTTCCTGTCTCTTTCCCTTTTCTTTTTTCCTTCCTGTGTCTCCCTGTTTCACAGAACAGAATGGGACAAGGAGCTAAAGCTCCTTGCATAGCATCATACTTTACTTTGTAGCACACAACTTTTCTCAATTCCAGCAAGTATTTCCCCTTCATTATTGCCAGCTGGAACCTTATTTGCATAAGGATGAGCTTTGCAGCCACATTACCTTTCTTCTTTTGCAATGCCACAGTCTGCTGATGAGACTGAGCAGTTTTAAATAAGGTTATGCTCTCTCTCATGCTCCCTTGCAAGCTTGGTGCTTTGCCAGCTGGCTGCAGAATCAGTGCACTGAAAGCTGAATATTCACTGCATGGCAGATCAACAGGAGCTCCAAGGTAGAGGGAGGCACATCCAAGCTCCTGCAGCTAAAGCCTGGCAAAAAGAATGAGCTCTCCTGCTGCTTTGAAAATGATGGATGTGTATGGAGAYTTTTCACAACCTACAGCCACATAATCCCCCACATTGTCCCCTGGAACCCTACACAGAGTATAAATTGCCACACAGAGAAGCATGCTCAGTGATGCTGACCTAAACAGTAGCTGGAACAAAAGGTAATGTAAAAAGTAACGTAACTCCACTGCATAAGATGAACTTTTGCTAGCAGGGCATGTTTGTATGTGGATGCTACATATTCATATCTGGCTGGCATAAGCCATGAATCATGGCTGGCAGATTCAAGGGGATGGCAGCAGATAACCTGTCTTGATCCTTTTCTGTAGATTAAAAGCATCTACCTTGATTCAGTGCTCCTTTAGAAGCACAGCTGGTTCTCCTACAGATCTCAAAAGTGAGCAGATTCAGGTCTGGCTGGACATGGTGTGTGAACAGTCCTTCTAACATGCTTTGCTGCAGTTCTGCTCTAAAAGGAAGTCTAAAATTAAACATATTTTCTCATCTTCTAGGAATGAACCAGATCAAATGTGTTTGACCTTTTTTTTYCCCTCCTATCTGCAAGTGCTGAGACTTGAGAGACAAGTTGATATTGATCCCATGAGCATATCCATCAGGAAAGCCTATACATTGCAGAAACTGTGTGATTGAACATCTGCAGTCCCCTTGCAAAATCAGCTGTAAGAATCCCCGGACAGTGTGATTCCAGCAGCTCACACATATTTCATGTGTATAATGTCCTGAAGCAAAGAGTATGCATTAAGTCAGTCATACACTACATATAATTTGTGGCCTGCTAGAAACAAGAAGACATGCAGTTAGAGGGGGTTAAGGCTCAGCACAACTTTTTGCATCAGTTGTGTGAGACACTCTGGTGATCCTCAGATTTTCCTGTGGAAACTGCCTGACAAGATTATACTATACTCTAGTACTATAGCCATGTCATTTTCTACACATGCTAATTTGGCCTATTGATAAATTTCATCACAGTCACAAATACTTTGTGATTTTCAGCTAAGTTTTCAAAAATTTTGTCAATTCTCAATSAATTACAGAAAAAGAGGGGTCTGCTGGTTAATAATACTGTGAGTTTCATGCTGAATACCAAACTATGTAGCAGTAGCAGGAACAGACCTTAGAATCTCTTCCTCCAAAGCTACCACCTTCTATGTTACAGAAAACCTGATTTCCCTAAACAGAGTGCTATATAAAAGCTACAGTATACCCTGGTTTGTTCTGACTCTATTCAGTATAACAGCACTCAATTTTATTTTACAATGTACGTATAATCCTAAAAAGACAAGAAAACACCATGCCAAAATCTGTGACTGCACAATAAGTTGTATAATATGTAAGCATAGTTTACACTTGTATAATGTACAGTATCAAGATATTCCAGAGGAATTTAGTGCCACAAAGTACATACAAAGCAAGCTGTAATTACCTCCAATGTATGGATAGTGGAACTGAGGCACTGAGAGACAGAACAGACCATCAGGGCTCACAGAGTCTCAGCCCAAGGCCACAGCCATTAGACTAGACTCTCACATGCATACCCCATCCCACTAGTAGTAATAATTGTTTTAAATATTGCTTCTAGGTAAAGATTCCTGTATAAATATAACATGAAAGCAGTTGCTGTTTTTCATGTGTTTATATTTTGATACAGGCTCTAATTATGTAATCACATACTACTCTTTTTGACATAGCCTTTACTGCATTCAGTACACAGGAAGGATAATGCTTGTTGAAGGTGTAATTCTTTGATACAATGTTTTATCTTCATCATTCAATTTGTGGCCYCTTCTCTCATATATTAGGCATTATACTAGTCCTGTTCTGCAGAGTAATTTATTTCCACATGGGCTTTACTGCAGTGCCATTCAGCAGAGGATTGGACTCGTTGCAAAAATTAATTACTTTGGACAACACCTTTCTGAGGTGATAGTCTTATTTTACAAATGTAGAACTCAGGAACAGGGAAATTAAATTCAAAATGCCCACTAGTTTTCAATGTGCAATTTCAGATTGCAAATTCTGATTACATAGAGTGCTTAGCATTACATGGCACCTTACACATTTGAAGCACATTTAGTGCTGACTCAACTGGTTTTTCAATACTCAACATTGTTGCCATCCAAGCTATAAAATCTCAGGTTAGGCACTGAGAACACAAGGAACACATTCAGAGACAGCCAAAGAAAAAACTGACTTTAGTAATTTACCTCGCATCATAGTGACCCCGAGGAAGAGAGAGGGACAGAATGCAATGCCTCAAAATCAAGACTTCACTCAAGAGACATCCCTCTCTTCTGAGACTCCCTTGCCTCATTTACTACATATCCCACTTCAGCAAAATTGAAGCAGGGATCCTGTTCATTTTTAGAACAGATCCCCAGTTTATCCCAGAAGCTCATCCTTTCTCATAGGGGAAAAGTAATGAGTAAACATGTTACCTAAGAACATATCAGAAAGCCCATACCAAAGAAGCACAAGTGAGGTTCACTGAGACTGATTTTTGACTGCTCAATTTTTGAAAGTCTGTTTTTTCAGGTTTGTTAAATATGGAATGGTCATGGGTTTTATATATGTATTGATATATAGATAGACATATGGACACTTGAACACATATACAAATATATACACTTACTTATATACATATATATGTATATATGTACATATATATACATATATGCTTACAAACACAGGTGCATCTTCTGAGATTTACTTAAATTTTCACTGAGTTCCTTTTGATTTAGAGAGAGACAACCAAATCCACCAGCATTTATGTTTTACATTTTTTATTGAACAGAACTAGAACTGAAAACTAGATTTCCTTCAAATTCCTCTACCTGCATGATGCAAGGAAATGAAAATGCCTGTCAGCAAAAGTAATGTGTTTAATATCATGCCTGCCCTAAACATCAATAGAGATTTCTGTATATTGAAGATAATTCTATCACTGAGCCATATTGCTCTGTGATGTGTTTTTATCTTTGCTGTAGGATAATATCAATATTTCAAACACGAGCAAAATAATGTTTTATGAGATTGATGTGGGAAAATGCAGTGACAAGTACATAAAGAAGGGCATGGAAAAATGCCAGGTAGTCATCACAAATGCTTTCACTCCTACTAGAATTTGTGTAGTTTATCCAGTTCTAATCAACAAGTTGAGGTCCAATGAAGGCCCAGTAACTTTGATTACATTTTTAATGCAGAATTAGAAGAGCAATAAACAAAATAAAGCACAGATAATGGGATATGGAGGCAATCAACTATGTTCTAGAAGCCTACATAAGCTTTACAGACCAGAAAGCCATTTTGTTAAGTGATTTATTAAAANAAAAAAAAAAAAAAAAAAAAAAGGAAATGAACTAGGATAAAAATTAAAGCATTAAAGCAGTTTCTGTACTGCAAACATATCCCTGCAGGATCATGTGGGGGAAAGATGCAAATATGCCCAGTGGCATAACTCCTGCAAATCCATGATGACGAACTGAGCAGGCAGCTATTTGGCCACTTTGGAACCTGAGCATGGAAGTGCCCAAGCAAGATGTTATGCCCTTACAGCTCTGGGTGGGTGAATTATTTACCTCTTGTCTATCTCTGCAAAGGCTATTCTGAGGAAAAACTCTCAGGTGCAGATGCAATTATACCAGGAACAAAGGTGCTTTTTCCCAATAAAGTTAAAGGCTAACTATGCCTTATGCCACAAGAAACCTTCTGTTTATATAAGCTGTGCCTATAACTCTTCTGCCAAATCCTCCAACACAGACACATTGTTATATTGTCTTTTTTTCAATTCCTCCTTGTCTGATAACAGAACTGATGACTATTACCTCCCTCCTTTACAGATTAACACTGAGCTGTTGAGCCAGAACAATGTTTTATTGTAGTATAGTGTTAGGTACCTCAATGTTTGGGAGTTTAAACAGAGGAAGACGAGTTTCAGGAGGTGAGTGATCCGCACACTCTGCAACCAATTTTAAACTGGTTCAGACTGTGAAAATAAAGGTAACCAAAACCACTTGTTAGCTCTGTAAATCTTGACTGTTTTGACTGGAAGCAAAATCAAATCTTACAACTCAGTCTTTCCAGAAGGGCCCTCCAACTCTGCTATCCCCTTATCTCTCTGACTCAGCATGCTGTTCTTTAGGGACTTTCAGATATTTTTTAGTCCACTTGCAGCAGTGGACTCATTTCAGAACCAATTTGAATGAAATGCCCAAACACCTCTTAGAAAATAACTTGCATAATAAGCACTGTACCTTTTACGATGTTGTATTATTACCAAGCAGTAAATTAATTTGTTTCCCTAAATTCCTTACCAACTTCTTTTAAATACATAAATAAAAAGGGAGAATTGCAGTGGATATTATTTCACAATATGCAGATCTGAGACATTTTAATAAGCCTCCAGGCTAAGAGGTATGAATTGTACACTGAAGAGAATGGTTTAATACACTGTTTAACGCTATCATCAAAACTGATGATCGCATGATGACTTTATGTATTTTAATATTTCTTTACAGCTGGAAAAAATGAGAATGAGAACTGTATTTATGTATTTGCTAAATGTCAGAAGTGACACTGAACCAGCCAAGTGGCACACAGCTCCTACAGCACTCTCTCTGACCAAAATAAATACTACCTAAACAGAGAGACCCAACGACTTCCTCTAAGAATGAGCCTCTGGAGATGCCTACTGCCTCCCTCCATATACCCCTCTATGTCATGCAGCAAGACCTACACCTACTGTCTCTTCACATCACATCCCTTCACTCCCAAACACAGCATGTATTTTCTAAAGTTTTCCCACAAAGTCAGGATACAAACTGTATAAAAGGAACCACCGTTTTGAAGAGGCCACGCACAGCAGTGATCAGTGCAAGCTCTCTGTGCAAGGACCATTATCTAGACAGATTACTAAAGGTAGGTATTCAGTAATACCATAGCAAGGCCAATCCTAGGAGGAAGGATAGGATGTGAGGAAAAGGAAAAGGTTCCTTTCTCAGCTTAGATTATCTAGCAGGACCTTGTCAGAGAAACCAATTTAAGAGCCTGTGATCATACAGAAATATGTCTTTAAAAAGTAGATCCTTACCTCTTCTTACAAGGTTGGAGGCCAACAATGTCAAGGCAGCAGGCCCTCTTCAACTGGTAGCAGACCACAATGAGTCGTCCAAGGCCCGATGTCTCTCCCATTCCCAATCCAGAGAAGAGGAGAAGTGGTATTTTCTGGAGTCAATCCTTGATCCCTCTGAAGGAGATTCTACAATACAATCCCAGGACTGCAATACTAACAAGTCTGTTTTTTCTATGTCCTAGGCTCAGGGATGATAAGATTGTCAGGACTCATATGGGCTTCTCAGAAAGGGATATAGACCATAACTCTGAAGCAATGGCTATACAAGAGGAGGTTGGGGAAGTGAGGTGGCACTGTCCTTAACTAGTTCCAAACACAACCTTTATTCTAGCCTTCTCAGGATCCAAGAAGGTTTGTGATATAGGACCAGCATGCTCATACAAGACGTACTTTTTTACTGTATTCCTATGGACTCATGGTAATCATGCCAGTTCTAAGTCTCTTCTCTGAGAAACCACTGCGAAATGAGTGTTTTGAGGCTCATTTTAGACTGGTAAAATGCCATGTAAAAATAAAGGTGGCCTCTAAGTGTCCTGTAGCAGGCCTGTGCCTAAGTTGTGCAGGCCTTAGCAAAAAGGATTAGCTTGTACATTACTGTCTTTTCTTGCTTTTTTACTCTCCCGATGAACAGCAAGTCCCCAGGGTGCTGTTAACTGTAAGCAATAAACACTGCTTGTACTTGTCAACAGAAAAACGTTTTACACCTAACAATAAAGTATTTTTGCACTTTACAATGCATGCTTGTTCTTAATTTTATACCCTTTAAAAGGGACACCAGCATTTTCACATCTTCACTGAGTGTAAATGGGGAACATGTGGCTGATAAAACAGAGGGCTGTGCTGCCTTTCAGGAAGATCTGGACAGGCTGGAGAGTTGGACGGAGAGGAACCTCATGAGGTTCAACAAGGGCAAATACAAGGTCCTGTACCTAGGGAGTAATAACCCTCTGCACCTGTACAAGCTGGGGGCTGAGCAGCTGCAAGGCAGCTCTACAGGGAAGGACCTGGGAGTGCTGCTGGACAACAAGCTAACCATGAGCCAGCAATGTGCCCTTGTGGCTAGGAAGGCCAATGGTATCTTGCCCCTCTACTCAACCCTGGGGAGACCACATCTGGAGCCCTATGTCCACTTCTCAGTTCCCCAGTACAAGAGAGATATGGAACTACTGGAGAGAGTCCAGCATAGGGTTACGAAGAGGATCAGAGTGCTGGAGCATCTGCCCTATGAGGAACAGCTGCAAGAGCTGGGCCTGTTTATCCAGGAGAAGAGAAGACTGAAGGGCAATCTTATCAATGTCTATAAGTACCTGAAGGGAGGGTGTCAAGGGGAYGGGGACAAACTCTCTTCAGTTGTCCCATGTGACAGGACAAGAGGCAATGGGTAAAAACTGAACCACAGGAAGTTCCACCTGAACATGAGGGGGAATTTCTTCACTGTGAGAGTGACAGAGCACTGAAAGAGGCTGCCCAGAGAGGTTGTGGAGTCTCCTTCTCTGGAGATATTCAAGGTCTGCCTGGCTGCAACCCTGTCTAACATGCTCTAGGTGACCCTACTTGAGCAGGGAGGTTGGGCTAGATGATCTCGAGAGGTCCCTTCCAACCTTACCGATTCTGTGATTCTGTGAACACCTGAAACTATCCTGTGCCCATTCTCTGAAGGAAAGGGACATTGCTCATTCCACAGCATATTGGTAACTTCTTGAAAAGGAGGCAGTGCCTCCTAATACCTAGATAGCATTCTCCATATCTGTGTTTGGATGTATCAAGCATATAGGACAACTGCCATATCCCCGCACATCCCTAATCTCATGAAGACCCACAATATAGCCAATATGTGCCTACAGACCTAAAATATGTGTGCATCTCTCTTTCCTCTTGCTAGGGAGAATGTTTTCTCCATGGGAGAAGTATGAAAGCAGCCAGTTTTTCCAGTTTGGAGTGAGCCTTCTTTTTATAGCTAGATAGTGAAGAGTCCTGAGTATGTTTTTTTGTATCAAGAGGTATTTTGGTGAAAGGGTCAGGAAGGTCTAGGCCTGGCTAATGTTTARCCTTAGCATGGTGATTAAGAGGAAAGAATTTCTAAGATTTTAGACAATCATATTTTAGAAGGTACTAACTGTTGGTTCTTAAGTATGCATGTATAGCGGGAAAGAAAGGGACTTAATCACATAGTCAGAATTTCAGGTGCATTCTCCCCTAGCTTCCCTGTCCAGACATCTTAGCCCTTCTTTCAAACCTCATGTGAATCCTTAGAACTCAATTCTCCCTGAACTGGCTCACATTTACTCAGATGTGTATGCAAACACACGGTTATGGAAATAGAATTGTTTTTTCCCCCCAAGTATAAAAACACAGCACATTTTGAATTCAGTTATTCTATACCTAAACAATTAATAGCTGGTATTTTGATACAATCTGGTCTTAACTCCGTGCACAAAGATCGCATACTATCAGGACCTAACTCTGATGGGCTTTCTTTTTCAAATTTTTTTAATGTTTAAAAAAAGGTCAGTAAACAATATATGATTATTTCCTTGCTAGGCTATACCRGTACTACATCAGTCAAAGTTGCCCAAACAGCTACAGTTCAGAAATTTCACAGGATGAGTGCTTTTGTTTGTTAAGAAAAGCAAGTTGATTTTGATCTTAAAACTGTATCTACAATTAAATTCACCTGTGAATTCTTGTTGAGTGCTGAATAGTCAGAGTGCTCCTCCCTCAGCTCTGCTGCACTGCTCTGTGATTATGTCATAACTGATCCTTAACTGTTCCATCTGTGGGTTATTCACTGCCTCTCCTTATGTTCAACTGCTAGCTATTTATAAATTAAACTCCACTATCAGAGCATTCACCAGCTTTCCTGAAAGAGGGTCTAAATTTGCAAAACGAAATGCTGAAGCTGCAGAAACACTCCAAACATCAGGAAAAAAAAGTCCATCTCAGAAACAACAGTTACTGTGGAAATTCAAAGTATTTCCACTTCGGTGTATTCTAAGTGCCTCCATCTGATGTAGCCATTTTGGATTTTCAGCATACACGAGGTCACAAACTAGCCTACTAAGAAATATTTATACACGTGATGATGAAGTCCTAGCTTGCAAAATACTGGAGAAGCAATCACCACCAGGCAGTTTAGCTTCCCTGCAGCTTCAGAAAGCCTGTGCGCATGTGACTGGAGGCTAAAAATCCCTAGCCATATTATAGCCATAACCTGCAAGAGAGGCCAGATCCTAAAGTGTAAGTGATCACATCCCCATTGCTTTTGGGAAGTCTTTCTCATTTATATCTGAGGAAAAACTAAGAAATCAGCTTTTAAATGAGCAGCCTCGATAATTCTCTATGATATCTCAAGTAAAATGAAAATGATAAATATTAAATGTGTATAAGAACTTGAAAAAGAAGTGAGTCCTACTCTGTCTCATATCAGTAAAAATCTGAATTAGGCAGACCTTGGAAGAGTTGCTTCAGATACACCCCAATACACAAAGTAAAACCTGGCCAAGGAGACCTTCATGACTCCTAGTTGTTCTTCTCTCTGTTATACTTTCCTTCTGACCTTGGGTAAGTTGATTAACCTTTCTTTTCTAAGTTGCTCTAACAGTGCTATGACTCTGTACCTCCTGTAGAGGTTGTGATGCTTAATTGGCCAGTATCTTTAAAATACTTCAGGCACTTCAGATGAAATAAGTTGTGTACCAGAAATAATTGAAGTCAATGGAGCTGTGACAACTGACACTAGCTGAGGATCTTCCCCCTGGTGTTTAATAGGATTAGAAGGAGGCTTAGTGGAAATGACAAGAAGCCAGAGAGACACTTGGTGGTAATAAGATCATAAATCAGTCAAAAGGTTTATTATTTCCTGTGGTAATACTCAGCATTTTCCATCTCTCAGGCATCAGCATCCATTAATTCTCAGACCACCCTATAAAGAGACAAATGTATTATGTTCCACACTACACAGGTAAGAAAAATCAGGCAGACAGGTGATGTGGCTTATCCAACAGATGTAAAAAATCAAATTTGAGCCCCTGACTCCTAGGTCAATTCTCAGGACTCCCCTTTCACCACTCTTTTTTAATATGTACACATTCCTTATCCTTCTGTTTCAACGATGAAAGCCCTTTCTCCACAAGCATCCCTGTTTAATTTCCAATTAGCTACTGCTCAGATGTTCTGCAAATTTCTTAAAGCCCATGGAAAGAAAGTGAGGCTGAGRGGAATCCTGCTGGGCTGAGAAGCTCTCCTTGTCTCAATAGCCATTTTCCTCAAGTGCCAAGGAGGAAATAATAGTATTTGACAGTGCAAATATTTTTCAGTATTCACTATCAATGCCACATAGTACCTGGGTGCTCTATTGCAACCTTTCATCTTAGAAGCAGTTCATACTAGAATATGCTGGGATAGAGCTTGTCACTTCAAACTGCCTATTGCTCATTGTAGGAAGAAATTCATGACCTGCTTAAGCCTGCAGGGAAAATTATTGCCGTTGCTTCAGCTCTCAAATGTGTCTACCATTAGATGATGCAAGGTTGAGGTTATGTAACTGTTCTGGCCGAATCCAGCTGTTTTCAAGGAGACCAGTCCCAGCTGATCTGGTCTGATTCCACCCCTTTCTGTAATGGTCCCAAGCTCGGCTTTTGGTTTCTCAGTCTGAATAATAGCCTCTAGGTGAGTCTCCACAGATTAAGTTCTGTGTAGAGGAAATACATATTATTTGAATCAGTACCCTACTTGAAATTATGTAAATATCATAGTGTGTCTGAATGGAAACATAACATGAAATGTGACAAATTATTCAACTGTTATAATGTTATAAATCTGCAATAATCCCAGAGAATGTAGTTCACTGTATAAAAAAGACTTCTATTGCTGCTTACAATAACAGTGCAGCAGTGGAGTAACTACTTCTGAATGACAGAATATTTTTAAGTATTATACCTCAAATTTACACTCACAGTTTGGAAAGCAGATCTTTGGCCTACATTAATTCTCCTTAAACAATGGCACAAAATGAGATGAAGGAGAAAGGATAAGACATTGCTCAATAAACCCCCCAAACTGTGGTAACACACCACAATAAGCCATTTGGAGATGCTGTTTTCTGGCCATCCACAGCAACATTTGCACAAGGAAAGCAGGGTTTTTTCTTTAAAAATAAAAAAAACTTTTTAGCTGCAACAAAAGAGCAAAATATTTTTCTTCATTCTTTGTAGAAAAGGAAGGTAAAGAAAGATGTAGGCTTGCACTTTTTGCACACTTCTGTGTTTTGATGCTGATGTGTCACTACAGGCACATTTCTGTTTTAATATTAAACAGAATGGCAGACCGACATACTGGAAAGATCTTTTCACTCATATGGTATGACCATCAAACTCATACCCAAAAAAGTTTAAGAAACAAATGCATTATCACTGTTGGCCTCTTCCATGCTCTTTGCTTACTAAAATGTAACTACCCTGATAGATGTTAGATTCTTACCACACTGAGTCTCATTCATCACAATACAAGTGAACTTCCTGACAAAATTTTAGTTCTCAAAGCCAGTCAATATAGTTCTGCTATTGACTCTGACACCGAATCAATGTATAACCTTGGTAAAATCACTTTTTTCTTGTACTCCTCCACTGGGAGTTATTAAGACTCAATTCATTAACACACATACAGTGATTTAAAGTGATTTAGCACTGTCAGACAGAAAGTCTTAGAGAAAAAGAGTACCATTGTCATAGATTCACATTAAATTATCTTGACAAAGTGAATGCCATGCTATCTTTAGGTACAAAGTAACTAGGGAGGCAGTCAGATTCCCAGATGCTGGTAACTTTGGGGATAGGGAGATCTGAGGCAGAGGGATGAACAGATTCATAACAGCTAAAACTTCAGAGCCTTTGTGCAAAACTACAGGTGAAAACAATGTCATGTTTCATGTAGAGTCTTGCTTAGAGCTCATCTCCTACTACTGTTTGTCTGAAAAAACAGAAGAGTGAAGGGAGCAATTACCATTGCGGAAAACATAAAAGGGTGACTGCTGTGTGTTTGCTGCCCACAAGGGAAAATTACTACTTTGTCTTTAGCACATAGACAAGATTCTCTCTGCAGCTGAACAGAAACTGCACTGTAAATGCAAAGTCCAGCTACAGTCAAAAAAAAAAAAAAAAAAAAAAAAAAAAAAAAAAAAAAAAAAAAAAAAAAAAAAAAAAAAAAAAAAAAAAAACCCAAGGCAATGAATTCTGCTGGATCAGAAACAGAATCATGTATAGGCTACTTTGAACAAAAAATGACAAAGATGTTTTGCTAACAGTCTAGGCTGCAGACAACAGCTTTCCAGTTACTTAGAAGAGGTGGCGGTACCATCTCTGTCTGGGAATCTCTACCAGGCTTGTGATGGGAATTGTGCAGCAGGACTATAGCAAGCTGAGTGTCTTGAGTGTAAGAGGGGTAATCTCAGTCGAAACTTGTTTTTTTTTGGATGGCGTCAGATGAAGGATAGGCTTATGCTACCAGATGGCAAGGATGTAATTTCAAATTTGGGATGGGATTCTGGGATTTTCCTTCTCCTTGGCAGTACTGAAGTGGATGGTCTGTAATGATCTGGTGAGCATATCCCAAATAAAGTGATGGCTTACAAAGCATGTGAGCTTTTCTCCCTTATTCCTGTACTTCTCTATACAACTGCTGGCTTGGACTGGAAGTCCTTGACAACCAAAAAAATAAAAAGAAGTCTAGCACAAAAGCCCACGGGAAATGGGGCTAGACTGTAATGAGAAAAAGGAATAAAAAAATGKGAAGCAATATGTAAGCAGCACTTGAGTCTGTGTGAGGTTAGCGTTAACCACTTAATCCAAGCTAAATAAAATGTTGTCTAGGGATTGTGATTAGAATAGGCAGCTCAGGGGAGGCAGGAGTTTCTCGAAGTTGGAGACAAGAGGAAGTTTTGGGAGCTGGGTAATGTAGTGTATACTTTTGAGCACTATCCACATCTGTCTGAAGTGAACATTATGTTCACAAAAAGGGCACACACACTCCATTCCCACTCCCATATCACATTCACCTAACACAGTGCCATCATGCTGCCAGACTGTGCTGAGATGTTACACCACTCTGCCACATTACCATCAGAGAATCTCAGTGTGACTGGATATTTCATGCGTCCCGTCTAAATTGACCACTCTGTAACCAACAGCTTGAAATGCCTCCTTCCCACTTCACATTCCCAGCTCAGAGATGAATGTGCAGCCAGTCAAATGTAGATCAAAATCCTCTTGTGAATACTCTGCCTCTTGTAATTCTTCTGCTTTTTTGAAAGTAGGTATTGGATAAGACTGCTCAAGAACAGCAGCCAAATTATTCATTTAGTTGTTCTGATTCTTATTGCATTCTACCTTCAGGTACATAATCAGGCTTTTATTCACCTAACAGCTTTATCCTCTAACAAGCTATTCATCTAGGAGGTTTCACTGCAGGATTTCTACTGTAAGGATCTTTCTTTGTTGTGTTAGAGATGGAATTCACTGCTTCAGTGCCATGCTTTTGCTCATTAAAAATAATTTCCCAGTGAGTTTAATTCCAGTAGCTCTTCAGTCACATTAGAGACCCTGCTGCAGTTTTAGCTCTAGAGAACATGTTAAAGACCAGCAGGGAAAATGAAAAGGAGAGAAGAAAACAAGAAGTTGGAAGGGCAAGACAGATTGCTGGCATATTATAAACAAGCCCAGACATGCTGCTGCCCATTGGGACAGTGATTCTAGCAGCCCTGGGAAATGTGTTTCACTGCACAGTCAGGCTTTATCTTCAAATTTCTCCCCTACCTCCTAATGTAGGGGGAGGAAATAGGGAAATGTAGGAGGGAAAATACATACCTCTGTATGTGTTTTCTTTCTTGCCTCCCTCTTTTCCCTGCCCCCTTTCCTCCTTATACCTGTCTTGGCTTTTCTCCTTCACTACACATCTTCTGTACTCACTAGAGACATTTTGGAGATTGCTTTTCAAGCGTAGGCTCTTTCCAATTTTTAGGGAAATCTGGCACAGGGAGATTCTGTGGTCCATAGCAGCACACTGAATAGCACAAACACATGGCCCAGATGAGGTGGTACATGCAGCTGCTGCTGAGTCTTCCTTCAGTTCCTCTGTTTCCAAAGCAGCACACTGTCATGAGAAAGTTTTGTATGTGTAGTGTTGGGTAGATCTACAGCAGCCTTGTATTTGTTACAATATTTAACATAGATTGGCTACTTTCAGTATAGTTCCATGTTTTCATACAAATAAGAACTGGCACAGTCCAGAGGTGACAAAAGATTATGTGAAGATGCTAGACATGTTAATTTCCACTCTACTGTGACTTAACCACAGGTACCAGTCAGTGATCTATTTCTAATATATCACATAAATAATGAGTCACATTATTCAATAAAGCACCAACTTAGACAAATGAAGGAAGACGTAATGTACTACTTATCACACAGTGGGCCAAGTTCCTGATATAAGTCAACAGCCTTCTTGAGGCTTTCCTCAGCTGAACTTAATCACATTTCTAAAAAACAAAATAAAAATGTAGAAAGTGTACTGCTGACCCTTCAGGGTATTCAGCATTGTACAGTGGACAGGCGGAGTGGGACAGCCTCTCGTGGCACACCTGGGCACAGAAAAAATAATGCAATCAGTCACTGTACAGCAGTAAAGACTCTACTAACAGATTCAGCAAGAAACTGCTTTTCTTTTTTAGAGGGGCAACACTGCCCCCACCCTAGGAGTCAATATGCTGGAAAACTCACTGCCTGAAGTGAAACTAGAAGATAAATAATCATCGGGATTACCCTGCAGAGGGGCAATCTGTGCTGCAGAAGGAATTGAGATTTTTTTAATTGAGATTTTTAGACCTTTTCCATCTTCAAGCTGATTGAAGAGAGCTGTCCTAGACACTGTGGCCATATAATCTACTGGGAAGGCAAGGGAATATAAATTTGGGCCTCCAGCCTTGAGGGGCTCATGTCAATATCCATTATTGACTGTCTACTTCGTACATCTGCTACACCTCAATATTCCTTTGACTCACTTTCAGCCTCCTGCTATTCTAGTACTATTTTAATCAGGTGAGAAATGGCTCTTCCTTCTACTTCTAAGGCCTGGGGAGATTCTGCAGTCTGTTTTGTCTCTAGTATCTCTTGAATTGGTGTAATTGGGTTGTTTCAGGATGGATGAAGGAAAAACTGAGAACTGGCTTTCAGAAAGAGTTATAGAAAGGAGAAAATATAAACAAAAACTAAGAACTTAACTTAAAGTCTTAGACATTCTTCTCCCTTCCAAAATCTCATTTGTAACATGTCAGCACAAAAACTCATCTGTAATATATGGGAGTACAAAAYATACTGGAGACTATCTGAAATCCTCAGACTGGTCCAAGGGGTGATGATGATAATGTTCAGAAAACATCTTTTACCACAAAAGGAGAGAAATAGTTTCTCCATTTGACGGAAGTTGGAATTAAAGAGAAGAAATGTGAAATAACCAGGTCAACATCAAACAGCACGTAGATGCTCACTTACGAGTATAAACAGATCTTGCAGGTGTCAGCCTATTACCCTCTCTCTGAATGTGTGCTCTATAAAACAAGACAAATCTGTACACAGTTAGATATGAGAGACATCCACAAGACTGTGGAAAAACTTGAAAAAGCACATACTAGAAACCTCTTTTCTTGAAGGATTAAGTGGAACTAGTCCTAGCCCTCGTACATGTATGAATATATGAATACCTGGAAAGAAAGAGCCATGAATTGTCAGCACATATACAAGAGAAAACCTGATAAACCAGTCTCCACTCTATCATGCTTACCTACTCTTTACAGATTGCAGTAGATGGCTTGCAGTAGATGGCTTGCAGCTTGACTTGCCAAGAACAAAAAGTCACAAGCACAGGGGGGGGAAACCACTTCACAGTGGCCCAAATTCAAACTAATTTTTGTTACTTGAGGCAACTTAGTCATAATCACAGTCATGCCGGAACTCAGCTATGGCCTTTCCATCTGAGCTGGTTAACCAGATTCCCTTTAGAGTCTATAGGTACATTTCTAAGGACAAATTCATCTGGCCTGTTTTAGATACTCGTTTTAGAACAAGACTAGTTACCAAGACTATCCTCCCCACACACTCTGAACCTCAGGTTGGAAATTCAAATTTGTATGTATATCATCAAACAGATAGATATATGCACTTAACCATTTTAATTGAATCTCAAGTCAATAGATGAGAACTCAGGATTCATAAAAACTGAAACAAAATTCAAGTAGCCAGAACTAAAATGAAAGGCTACAAGAAATCATCTGTGTCCTCAACAGAAGGCAAGGAAGCACCATCAAGATCAGCAATGATAACATACCCCAAATACATCCTTCAGCATCTCTGCATACTGCCAGGAGGAAAGTAGTACAGAATCTGTACTGTGTTCAGTGCCAGCATGTGTGCCTGCAGTTGTGTACACACTAAATAGCCAATGCAATGAGAGATTGTTATTGTGTTAAATTCCATGACTGTAAATCCAGAATAATTGCAACAAGAGATCTCTATAGCTCCAAGACCCAGATTTAAGCCATATAAGTGAGATTTGATCCTGACTGCAGGGGCTCAATTTGCAAACCCAACTTGTTCTCATGACTTCAATGATGAAAAGGCTGCCAGCAGTGACTAACTGGTCTCTTAGGAAAAAAGTAGAGTTTAATTACTCTAGTATACTATTCAGTGACTTCCCTAGACATACCACACACTGCACGATATGTGACAACGTGGGTGCCACAAAGTTTTTATCATCACGAGCTTGGGACACCCATGTTAGTCATGAGTTTGATTCTTGTCTCCCTTTTCTGAAGTGCATTTGCTGCTATGGAAACACTGTCAGTACAATGGGCAGGGCTTTCTGACATCCAGATGAACTCCACACTAAGGCTAAATGTATTTTCTTTAGCTAGATCTAATCATCACATATTAACCAGTTCAAGTCCATCACACACAGTCTTGAGGTGCATTTCTACAGAAAGGAGGTATTCACACGATAATTCATATGAACAACCTGGCGATTCACTTCCTTACTCTTAACTAGTGGTGAGTATCTTAAACACTATTAGGTCATGCAGACAGCAAACTGTGCAGCACAAACAGCTGTAATGGTATTTAGCTTAAGGTACTGTTCCAGAAATGTAAGACCAGAAACCCACTGCTGAATTATGATCACAATTCMATTAATTTGCTTTTTTCTTTCTTACAATTCTCCTTTTGCAAGGAGGCTACAAGAGATACTACCTTAAATGGACCAAGAAAGTCACAACAAAGCCAGGCTTTTACACCATTTTATCTAATACTACTTTTGAAAAGAGACTGAGGTATAAATGTGATCAAAATCAAATCATTTAAACAAAAAAAAAGGAAAAAAAAACTCTTTAATTTAGTGGCCATATCAAATTCCATAATCTGAGTGGTTTTTTCTTAACAGAGGAACCATAAAACAAGAACTTCCCTGCTCAATCAAATCGATGGCTCATTCATTCCTGCACCGAAATGTGAAAAGTGCCAATTTTTTTGGAAGAGGTAACGAATCCCCTCTCTGCCTCTGCCAYTCATATTATAACCTGCACTGTTAAACTCCTTTTGACCCCAGTTTGTGATCATAGACAGGACAATCAGTTTGGGAAAGTTGAAAATGTTCTGAAACGTTCATCAGATTTTAGAACACCTTGAAAGCTATGAAATGGTAATAAAAATGGTGTTATGGATACTTAGCACTTTTCAACAGGAATGTGTTTTTTGTTCTATTTAACTTCTCCAGTCTTTCTTAGTCTGCACTTAGTTAATGGCATAAATTTTAAGATATCACAGAGAAAGCAAGTTTGGATCTCTCATGCAAGTTTGGATCTCTCACACAATTTTGCCTTAACAACCAGTCCCACACCATTCTGGAGATTCAAAAGATATGAAAAATCTCAGTAAAGCTACTGAAACAGGAGACTTGTGAAATTCAACTTATCACATTATGCAAAGGTAACTACTCGTTGTGGTTTTGCTCTTCTGAAAAGAAGCAGTAACTGCCATCAGTATTTCACTGAAGAATATGCATGCCTCAGTTTACCAATTTATTTTGAACCTAAATATCCTGTGACTCAAGAAGCTTTTTTTTTCTTTAATATAAGGTAATAAAATTGGACATTAGTAATTTATCAATAACTAAATAATTAGACTTGACTGAAGGCTACCACTCTGCAGATATAAAGGTACATAAGAAAAAGAACAGAGGAACATTGCAGGGATATTAAGTTTTAATGAATTTCAACCAAAGAAGTTAGAGTATGTAATACCATCTGAATTGCAAATTGTAACGAAGAATCAAGTTAAAGACTTGGAAAGTTAAAGCCTTGGACTACCCTCTGCAATAAACAGCTGTAACACTCAATGTTTGGAGCAGAGGAACAACTAACCATATTAAAATGCATGTGTGTATGCTCTGTTTTTCTCCACTTAGCTAGGGGATTTCAGATACTCTCTTTCAAATAGCTGATCTGTCATGCTTTGACAAGGTTGTTCTGTCTATTTGTTATTAAACAGAACCTAAAAGGACTATATGTCTGACAGAACTCTACACACCTTCAGTCTTGCTAGAGCCTCAGCTGCAAACAGTGATGGTGAAGCCAGATACTTAATCAAAGAACAAGGGAGCTGCATGGCTCTCCCTTGCACATTACTGAAGTCTTATGGCTGAGTACTAAGGATTTAATCTCCCAAAAGGTCTGTATAAAGCTCAGAAGAAGAGCATGTCCTGTGGAGTTATGACCGATAGCTACAATAGCTCATTGCCATGCATGCAATTCTCATTTCAGACAATCATCAGATAATAAATAAATCATTTTCCTATGCAATTCTGGCAATAAAACAAAGTCATGTAAGAAAGTTTGTCATTTAGGCAATTATTACAGCCAGCAGTCACAAGGCAGAAGAATGTCTAATTTTTGGAGGCTCAAGAAGAACTCCAAATGTACTGTGCACCTTGAGTGGGGGATGTGTATGTTTGTGTGGAATCTTTGCTTGCTTTCCTACCTGCTTCAAAATTCCCTCACAAGGACTGATGGGAGAATTATTCCCACTTCACAGTAAGCAGAAGGTCAACCTTCAAAGCAGTTTTATATCAGTAGAGGCAAATAGGTAGAGGTGAAGATGCTGAAGTGAGAGGACCCTATGTTCAAATAACAGAGAACTATTAGCCAGTGTTAACTCTTTTGTTTCAGACTGCTTATAAAGTCTACAGATATTAAAATAATAACAGATACGCAGAGAATAGAGACTAGAACAACAAAAGAAATACATTAGTACAAAACATCCGGTAGAGAAGCCAGAACCATAAATATTCCTCAAACAACAGTTTGTTTGTTGGGTCACATTGGCATCTCATGATAACACTGCAATTATTTTTATTATATTTCACTTTATTAGAAAGAGCCTTTGTWAATCCAAACAGAAGCAAGTTTATAGCAGTATTTCCAAATCAAACAAAAACTCTCCCCTCTTATTGACAAAGAAGYGTATATATTTTTATCTCCAACTGTTTCCATTCTATAACTATCAGCAAAAAATACATAGTCTGAAAATGCACTCCTAGCAGCTGTTGCTGAAAAAAGCCAGTTTCTGCCCTATATTTTAAATGACTACTGAAGGGCTCTTACTAAGCACCTTCCAACATTTATACCATTAGATTTTTAGAAATAAAAGTAATACTGTGACCCTCTTATAGTATGGCATGAGTATCATTTGAAGATGAAGTACTATCACAAAATATTGCACCCCACTTAATATGGTTTGTATTAATATGGTTAATAGAGCTGACTGGCAAAGGAAAGCTCAGTATGAGAACTGCTTCCCACAGATAGACCAGACTTTTTCTTAAAGCACACCTTTATTGTTTAGTCAATAAAGTCTAGATCTTTTCTGAGGGCAGAAAAGATCTAGAACATYCCACTTCCTCCATATCCTCTCATAAACTAGTACTTGTAGTTGACAAGCATAGGCATAGCAAACAAACTGCCACTACATTGACTGCCATACTCAGAGCTGCTAATGTCAAACACATCAATTCTAATCTGTTGCACACAGATACGCCTTCATCATTAGTGTTTCTGAGTGCTGGAAGTGAAATGCTATTTTCCTTATGCTTCTCTTTTTTTATGCAAGAATCTTTTTCAGATAAGCAGTTTACCACAGACCAAGTGTTTGTTATCATCTTAGTTTTAGAAAGGTTGGTGTGCTGGGTCACAGCATATCATATGGGTCAGAACTGTCACCTTACTCTTTTCTGTCCCTGTCTCTTGATCATCTTTGCCTGTCATCTCTCATCTTATGTTTCTAWCAGCATCTCTGGGACAGGGACTACATCTTCGCAACATATTTACTAGCAAAAGAAGGCTGCAATATGAATAAAGAAACAACAGTCAAGAATGCACAGTAGCACAGAGAGTTCCACTGGTCATAGCACTGATCTTTAAAAGCCTAAGCATGTTTGGTTTGATATATCTCATAAAAGTGTCTGTTTCTCAATAATAAAGTTCATATTTCAGTGTAAAGTGTTTTGGAGCAAACAGTGCTAGCATTTGTCCATCCAGGAAGCACCATTCACTGTATTATATAAAGACCAAAGSTAGAACTAGATCGAAAACAACACGTGTAGCATCTTCAAGAGCACAATGGCTCACATTCACACATGAGACTATCAAACTGGAATGCAGTCATAAAGAATATAAAACAAGGGTGCATTTAGAAGTATGTCTAGATATTCTTTTGTTAAAAATATGGAAAAAACTACAGATSTAGACACACACTACTACTCTCCAGCATACTGACTACGCAAGCCACAGAAATTTATGGACCACAGCAGAAAAATGATGTCACCGGCTTCCTTACCATTTGCAAATTACTGAACTGAAGGAATTAATGGGAAGACAGATTACAAAAAGAACACTAGATTACAAAAAGTACACTAGATATCTCTAAGAGAAGTCCCAGGTGAACATACTCAGAACGTGAAACCTTTTCCAGTAACAGTGCATCAGCTCACACAAAGTCTCTGATTTATCCATATATCCCAGTTTAGCAGAAACTGATTAAAGGGCAGGCTAACATGGGTGACATCATTGTTGTGGGTGTCTACTACAGGCCACATGATCAGGAAGAGGAGRTCGATGAGGCCTTCTACAGACAGCTGGAAATAGCCTCATGATCACAGGCCCTGGTTCTGCTGGGGGACTTCAACCACCCTGATATCTGCTGGAAGGACTACACAGCTAGGCACAAACAGCCCAGGAGGTTCCTGTAGGGCACTGATGATAGTGTTTTGACACAAGTGGTGGAGGAGCCAACGACTAGAGGTGTCCTACTAGACCTTGTCCTAACCAACAAAGAAGGACTGGTTGGAGATATGAAGGTTGGGGGCAGCCTTAGTTGCAGTGACCATGAGATGATGGAGTTCAGGATCCTGTGTGGAGGAAGCAGGTCAATAAGTAGGATCACAACCCTGGACTTCAGGAGGGCGGACTTTGGCGTCTTCAGGGACCTTGGATTCCTTGGAGGAATCCCATGGGTTAGGGCCCAAGAAGGAAGGGGAGTGCAAGAGAGCTGGTTATGTTCAAACATCCCTTCCCCCAAGCTCAAGAGCGGTGCAACCCAAGGAGAAAGGAGTCCAACAAAGCGGGCAGGAGAATGTTCATGGAAGATTAAAAGATCTTTGTCACGGTATGCAGAGCTGCGATGAGGAAGGCTAACATCCATTTGGAATAAAATCTGGCAAGGGATGTCAAGGACAACAAGAAGGGATTCTTCAAATATATCRGTAGCAAGAGGAAGACTGGGGAAAATGTGGGCCTGCTGCTGAAAGGGATGGGGGCCCTGGTGAGGAAGGATACAGAGAAGGCAGAGTTGCTGAATGCCTTCTTTGCTTCAGTCTTTACTRCAAAGGGCAGCCCTCAGGAATCCCAGAGCCTGGAGATGAGAGACTGGAAAGGAAGACTTCCCCTGGTCGAGGAGGATCAGGTTAGAGATCTTTTGGGCAAACCTGACATCCACAGATCCATGGGCCCTGATGGGATGCACCCACAAGTACTGAGGGAGCTAATGGATGTTGTTGCTAGGCTGCTCTCCATCATCTTTGAAAGATCATGGAGAGAAATTGGACCGCAGAAAGCTCTGCCTGAATGTGAGGAGGAATTTCTTCACTGTCAGAGTGACGGAGCACTGGAACAGGTTGCCCAGAGAGGTTGTGGAGTCTCCTTCTCTGGCGATATTCAAGGCCTGCCTGGATGCAACCCTGTCTAACATGCTGTAGGTGACCCTGCTCGAGCAGGGGGGTTGGACTAGATGATCTCGAGAGGTCCCTTCCAACCTTACTGATTCTATGATTCTATGCCTGAGGACTGGAAGAAAGCCAGTGTCACTCCAGTCTTCAAAAATGGCAAGGCAACCACAGGCCGGTCAGCCTCACCTCCATCCCTGGAAAGGTGATGGAACAGCTCATTCTAGACATCTTCTCCAAGCGTGTGGAGGAAAAGAGGGTGATCAGGAGTAGTCTGCATGGATTCACCAAGGGGAAATCAGGCTTAAGCAATGTGGTAGCCTTCTGTGATGGCATGACTGGCTGTRTAGACGAGGGGAGAGCAGTGGACGTTGTGTACCTTGACTTCAGCAAGGCTTTTGGCACTGTCTCCCATAGCATCCTCCTAGGCAAGCTCAGGAAGTATGGGCTGGATGAGTGGACAGTGAGGTGGACTGAGAACTGCTGGAAAGGCAGAGCTCAGAGGGTAGTCATCAGTGGCAGAGTCTAGTTGGAGGTCTGTGGCTAGTGGAGTTCCCTAGGGCTCAGTGCTGGATCCCATCCTGTTCAACTTGTTCATCAATGACCTGGATGAAGGGACAGAGTGCCTCCTCAGCAAGTTTGCTGAGGATATCAAACTGGGAGGAGTGGCTGATACGCCAGAGGTCTGTGCTGCTATTCAGAGAGACCTGGACAGGCTGGAGTGTTGAGTGAGGAGGAATCTCATGAAGTTCATCAAGGGCAAGTGCAAGGTCCTGCGCCTAGGGAAGAATAACTCCATGCACCAGTACAGGCTGGGGGCTGACCTGCTGGAAAGCAGCTCTGCAGAAAAGCACCTGGAGTCCTGATGGACAACAAGTTGACCGTGAGCCAGCAATGGGCCCTTGTGGCCAAGAACGCATGGTATCCAATTGTATCCTGGGGTGCATTAGGAAGAATGTTGTCAGCAGATTGAGAGAGGTGATTTTGCCCCTCTACTCAGCCTTGGGGAGGCCATATCTCAAGAACTGTGTCCCGTTCTGGGCTCCCCAGTWCAAGAGAGACATGGCATTACTGCAGAGAGTGCAGCATAGGGCTACAGAGATGGTGAGAGGACTGCAGCATCTCTCCTATGAGGAATGGCTGTGAGAGCTGGGCCTGTTTATCCTGGAGAGGAGAAGACTTGAGGGGGAATCTTATCAATGTGTATAAGTATCTTAAATGAGGGTATCAACGGGATGAGGCTGGACTTTTTTCAGTGGTGCCAAGTAATATGACAGGAGGCAACGGGCACAAGCTGAAACACAGGAAGTTCCACCTGAATATAAGGAAGAGCTTCCTTCCTGTGAGAGTGACAGAGCACTGGAACAGGCTGCCCAGAAAGGTCGTGGAGTCTCCTTCTCTGGAGATACCCAAAACCCGCCTTGACACAACCCTGTCTAACATGCTGTAGGTGARCCTGCTTGAGCAGGGCAGGGTTGGACTAGATGATCTTCAGAGATCCCTTCCAACCTCAATCATTCTCTGATTCTGTACTGGAAAATGTAGGATTCTGTACAATTTTGCCACTTAGGAAAGAGTGTACTGTTTTCATTTTGGTACGTACGAAACAAGAATAGAGGTGAGTAGATCCAACTATCTTCAACCATCTATTCTCCTCCCTCATTTCATCTCCTCAGGAGGTAATCAACATTGCTGAGCCTCATTTCAAGGCATTTTCTGTCCCACAGCTTTGCTCAACAACTGAGGAAGCTAGAGGAAGGAAAGACCACTTTTGCCTTCTAGTCTAATATTACTCAACCTGAGTTCATAAGTACTCACATTTTATAACTTATCAGAAAGTGGTCCTCAGAAGAACTGCTGGGTCCTGACTGATGTCAGTGCCTACAGCAAATATTGTCAGGAATCACCTCCAAAATACTGTCAACACCTCTCAGTAAATGTGCTCAGAAGCTGTCTCCCAACTACTGTCAACAACTATTAAAGTATGTGGTCATATGCTCGCACCCATTTGCTATCAGTACCTTACTGTAGGCCTGGTCAGAAGCTGTTTCCTAACTGCTGTCAACTCCAGCCAGCTATGTCACCTGCCTTTATTGATGATAACAGGAATAAAGTCACAATGCAATTCTGCTTATATAACAACTAAATATGTTATTTATAGCCCCATCTCAAAATATGCAAACATGTTATTCTGTGTATGCTTCACCATATTGATTATCTCTGATCTTGTCCCTCCCTTGGCCTATGAGGAATCCCTATATAATCCCTATAATCCCACAAGAATTACAACACTAAGTATTAATGAACAAAAACTCTCCAGCAGTTTTGTCCAGTCTGAGTAACAACCAGTAAAAGTATCAGCATTTCCACATAGTGGATCTTATTGCCATTAGATTCCTTCCCCTTTCCATATTCAGCTGAAGCTCCTTTGTTAAGATTTCTCTTTTCCTTTATGTACCCTTTTTTCGCTACAATTCACCTAAAGCAAGGCTTCTCACTTCTCAATTTTAAATAATTACCTCATTCCTACTTAGTCATGAATTAGTCAAGTTGTACATATTTAGTTTGTTCCTATAAATGCATACATAACTGTTTGATTCCCTTAAGATATGTGAAAAGCAAAGCATGCCTTTAGTGAAAGGAGAAAAATGACAGATTGCCCATCAATGTGTGGTACGCGCGCGCGCGCACACACACACACACAGTATGTTCTGGCACATGGTAGAGTGTATTTACTGTATGAGGCCATATGCTTGAAGAAACAGAACAGAGAAAAAAAGCCAATTTCTGAATGTTGTGTGTCTATTTTACATATTGTCTAATAGATTCTAAATATATAGGAAACAGTTCACAAGATTCACAATGTAATTCATACAGGACAGGCAATCATATATGAAGATCATTAAGTGCTCAGGAGTCAGAATTACAAAGGAAGAATGTGCAGCACTCTTGCTTATCTGTCTGAAGACACACTGCTTCTCCCGTCTTTACAGCTTTCTAAAAACTCCCTCTCTTAAAACTGAACATGCCAAACATAACAGAAGCATTAACATAAGCCTGTGCCATTTGGACTTATATAAGCTTCCCCCAGCTCAGTGATCTCTGCACCATACTACATCATGTAGTATAAATATGCCCATAGACAACTTGATAATTTTCTTATGTCACTTGTTTGTCATTGTTTACATCCACTGCCTATATTCATTAGTCAGCGGGTGAAAACACTGGGACTTACAGACTTTTAACCTAACAGAAAACTGCATAATAAGAAGAATTGGCCAAGAGCTAGAAACTAAAGTCAAACAAATTCTTATGAGAAACAAGGCTCAATACTTAGCAGTGAAGTTAGATAACCACTTGAACAAACTATCAGAAAAGATCTTCCATCTTAAAATCTTGAGGTCCTGACTAAGTATCTTTTTGGAAGGTATGTTCTAACAACACAAGCTACCAGGCTATAGGAGTGACTGGCTAAAATTTTACTGCCTGTGCTATACCAAGGTCAGATCCTTGTGGCTTTGAAGTCTAAGAATCTATTAAAGTAGTGTTGAATTTTATCAGTTACAACATAGTTACAACAAAGTGCCTTGACAATTTGCATTCCCTTGACAATTTTTCTCATTTTACCCACATTTTCCTACTAAAAAAAAAGTTTGCGTGCCCTCAATAGCTGTTGAAGGAATTAAATGGAAGAAAGTAACTGATTGACCATAACAGAGAAACAATGAAATGTTATGAAATATTAGGTACTGAGTGAGCAAGCATGAACAAACAAGGTTTTTTCCCTAAGTATCTCTGTCAAACCAGATCTCGAGCTCCTCCCAAGCTTCAGTAAAAACATCATATATTTTTCAAAATTCTTAATAATAATCACAAAACCAAGTGACACTGGGGAGGACTTCTTTCAGTTTTAGAAATCATAGATTATGCTTGTATTCATAGGAGATTTAAAAAATCAGAAAGAGTAACTTGCATAAATGCTTTCATGTCCTTTGTTGCTTGTTATTTTGTTAGATTTGAGTCTTTTTTATTCCTTTTTGTTATTGTGAGGTAGAAATAATCATGTTATGTAACATTTCTTCCTTTCCACTAGCAAGTAAATGGAAAGAGAAGAGAACGGTTCTTCAAAAACAGTAGTTAAAGGTAATGGCTACAATTAAAGAGTTTGTGTCTTTTTGTCTCTGTCAAGTCTTGCCTTCTGAACTCATCATTAAAATAGAAGTTGGGACAAAGGAAAATTATCTAGACACAAACTGAATCATTTCTCTAGGCTACTTAGGGGTACAAGGTATTACTGGTACTCTTTTGAACTTAAGTGACATCCTCTCTGGAACCTCCTAACTGGATTACACAGTGCATTGTGACATGACCAGCTCTCTGATTTTGTAAAGATTTCTGTTCAAATAACAGTTGTGAATAGTTCAAATTACTAGAATGCAATCAAATTCACTTTAGTCTATTAAATATGTGGCAATAAAGGCCTTCATTGTGCATCAAACCATGATCTCCTCTCCAAAGAAAAAGTCCTGAATGCCTTAATAGGCGTTTTTACCTCAGGACTCTAAGGATTAATTCTCAGATGATATGAAGTGCTTTGATCCTCAGGTAGAAACTGCTAATCACTATGAGTGATTAGCAGATGTTGCTACTGCAGTAACAACTTCTTACTTCTTAAAATCTAACTTTCCAAGTAAAAGAAAAATCTTCTTGCTTTTTATACCAGACCTTAGATTGTGACTCTATTATAACCTTCAAAATTCTTTTAACTTTATTGTGCCAGGAAAGAAGATTGAGAGCAGGGGCTCATAAAGAATCTGAAATCCACACAGAACCTCTTCTCTATCTTTCTTCTTAATAACCACTTCAGACCTGCAGCACTGACCCCCATTAACCATCATTATGGCACTTTGCCCCGCTAGTTAGAAGATTCCTTTTTACTCACTGTGCTGAGCAACTACATTCTCCAGCCAGCTCGTGCAGAGGTAGGACTCAATGCATAATGAGAAACACATAGCAACATGACAGGACAGAAAGCCTTTGACAGAGAAAGATTGATGTTGGCAAACAGAGAAGTGTCATAAAGCCAACCTCATGCTTGCCAAACTCCAAAGCCACATTTGTCATCTGTGGCACTTTCTCCCTGGTGCAGGCTGCTTGTCAGAGGGAATAGCTCGAGCGTTTTGCAGGCGAGGAGACGTGGAGGTGAAGAAGAGAAGACATCATTCTTCATTACCCACTTCAGAAAGGGGGAAGAGAAAATAAGAAAGAGTCGACCACAGTAGAGTCTTGATTAATCACCAGACTTGGCAGTGACAGCGAATGCGATTGGAGGGTGAATTTCATAGCTATTTATGCAAAGAGCAAGCACAACTTCCATGAGAGGTGAGGCAGCTCAGTGAGGCAGGCATTAATGCCTGGATCCTAAAAGCCTGCAGGCTAAAAGCAGAAACCTTCACAGCTGTCCAGCTCTGCTCCTCATCCTCACTCTGCACTGCTACTCCAGGCCTCAGACATTTCTGAGGCAAGTCTGATGAACTGGCCGTAACTTTGGGATTACAGTAAACAATATATTGCATATGGAGTTGTCAATACTCAAGTTGCATGTACAAACTGTGAGAATAATTCTGTTGTGTCAAAGTGAAATGGCTGCAAAGAGGATTTAAGTATTTCCAAAGTGTAAATCACATTTAACTGATGTTTTTAATCCATCTTATCTCAACTCCAGCTGACATAGACTTTGAAAAACGAACAGCATATTGCCAAAGTTGCCAATAACTACTATCTTCTTAAACGTTATTTAAAACAATTTAGAGTGCAATTATGCTAAGAAAGCAACTTAGTTAAGATGCCATCAAGGGTCTCATATCATGCACACCTACTGTGAAAAAAAAAAAGGGAAAAAAGAAAGAAAGCAAGCTTTTTTTCCCCTTTCTTAATTTCTTATAGACTCAGTCTGTGATCTGAACTTTGCACCTCTCCAGCTTACATATCATCTCAAATAAAGAATGTACCTCTGGACTTTTTAAACTATTATATAAAAAGAAAAAAAAGCATGACTCATGAAGTAAGCCCCATCCCTTTTCTCTCAAAGTTGTGCTGGCTTTAATCACAGTGAAAAACGCATCTGACTTAATAAATATAACCGACTGAATTCTGCAGTCACAAAAGGTTAAAATTGTTCTCATTTCAGCAAAGAGGCTTGAGATCATGTTCCAACAGGTTTCAATCACAATGGTAGGTACAGGAAACCACTTGCCCAATGTTCATTAGTGGTAAAATTACTTTCAACAATGGTTGAGTGGAGATTAGACCAACTGATGACAATCACAATTTTCACAGCCCTGGAATAAGAAAAGGTTTCTGAGCCTTAACACAGCAACCCAGTGTTCTCAATGGGTGTAAAAAGCATACCCACCAAGGTGGACCCTTCTCCCTCCCCAGCTCCACTTGAGGAGTTAAGCACAAATACAAAAAGCTTAGATGACAGGAAGCTATGTAGATATTCAGTGTAAATAAAATGGCAGCACTTCTGGCACACACAGAAACAGAGTTGCAGGTGTTCTGGTAAGATTTCACCAGAAAAAGCAGATATCTATGGCCTTCCACGCAGCTATGCTGCCTAAGCAGGCTTTTCAGTACCACTTCGCCTAAGATGCAGTTTAAACACCAAAGTGCGTTTGCAGATGTTGCCCATAATCTTTTGGAAACCWTACTATTCACTTGCTTATTAGTGGGACATCTTACAAACTGTAGTGTACATATCTCAAAACGTGAAGAACGGAAGTGATATTACCTTCACTTTCACAGTTGGGAAACTGAGGTCTAAAATACAGTAAAAACAAAGATTTTGTCAGAAGAACATTGTTCAGAAATCCATGAATCAGCTGAGACTAAGCTGCTCCAGAATCAGAAGCATCACACCAGAAAAGCACTGTGTCCATGTTAAATACCTCTGTTGAGAATTAAATATCGACAGGAATATATGGACACCATTACAGTGCTACAAGGAGGATAGCTCCTATTTCTGCACAGACCTACTCCGTAAAGTACAGAGGTGCTAGTCATGCAGAGCCAGGCCAATGTTCCCAACACTGTGCTCCACTGTGCAGTACAGAATGGCTGTCACAGTTCAAGGTCACTCTACGGGTCTGTAGCAAAGGAGGAGTTACAGCAAATGTACAAATCCAAACTCCTAAAACCACCATCATTTCCAGCTCCCATCTTCCCTTCTGCCTTCATTATTGTGTTAAAATGGTCCCACCTTTTCAAAACAGAAACAATCCCTCCAAAGTATGCATATTATCCTCAGAAAAAAATCAGACTATTTCCGAGTAAAGATGAACTTGCTTCAGAAGCTTTATAAATCATTGCTTTCAGCCCCATTTTCATGCAGAACTACAATACCTGTTTTATCAGAATTTCACACAAAGCAAAATCTGAGTGCGTGCAAAGTCCTGAGAAAAAAAAGTGCACAGTTTTGTGCAAATTTTTTTAAAATAGTTTCAATTTCAACAGGTTCTAAACTGCAACTCCAAGTACAGAAAATACATACTACTACTATGGGCCTGTCTTTTCCCCAACATATTTTATTCATTGATCCCAGGTAATATTTGTAGCTGACAATACAGTCACTCATGAAACTGAAAAGTAAAAAAAATGCCTAAGAAACCAAAAAAAGTGCAATGTTTCAATTACCCAAACATGAGCCAGAAATACTAGAAAAGGAACAATAAAGTCTTTCCACTTTGGAAATCCAAAGTGATCACCTACATCTAAGTCGATGTAGAAAGTAGATGTAGCTCTAACTAGGAAAAAAAAAGGTAAYGTATTAAGTTCTACAATAATGCCAAGAGATTTAACTGTTGTATCCCTTAGTCCTGCTATTTACAACAGGATGCTCTCACAGTATGATGTTACCTTGTGGTTCTTCCATGCAGAGCAGTAGTAATTCTCTCTGCATTCTTTGTACTGGGTGTCAAACTACAGGGAGCATAGGCTGGAAGAGAAATGCATCTCCTAGCGTCAATACCTGCTAAAGCAATATTAAAGTCTATGACATTTAGCTTTTGTTCAGACATTCATTCTCACTCTGCTTAGGCTAGTAAAAAGTATGTATCGGATGCTTAGTGTTTTTAACAGCCACTTAACACTAAAATCAATACTGCCAAACACCATCAGCTGTCCCTCATAAATGCCTTTACATCAGTGGTGTCCCTGATTTAAGATACGTTTAACGGCTTCCAACATTTGATCATATTTCACTTGCCTAAATAGAAAGAAACAAAGATCTCTTGACACAATATAAGAAATGTGCATGGGCTTATGAAACTAGAGAGTAAGTAGAGCACGAACCCCAGGACAGTGGCTTGCATCTAGATACTATTGGATTTTAGACTCCATTATAGTGAGACTAGCTTTGCATTTCCACAGGGGCTCTGCAGACATCAGAAAAGAGAAAGGAAGAGAGCAACTTTTACACTATTCTTTCTATATCAGGAGTTGTTTGGTGTACAGCAAAGATGAGGACAGCAAAAAGGCTCTGACTTTTCTTCATTGAGCTTTGTGCAAAACCAACTCTCTCCTGTCTTAACGCTGTATCACATAGCGCAAAGGTATTACTATGGGATAGCATGACATCAGATGGTGGTACGAAGTCAATCAGGATGCATCAAAATACTCTATAGCCTCTTGCAAAACAACACAAGCACCCATAAGCAGGTGGACGGTCCCACTGCATAAACACTAAACAGAGCCTCAGAAATGACATTCAGCAGATCCAATATGTATTATCCACATGTGTATAAATATATGCATATACACACCCACACACAGAAGATATATAACCTCTACTTCACAACATCCAGAAACTAATTACAGCCTTGACAGGGTTGGTCTTATAGTCAGAAAAATTGTGTAGCTACAGCCTGTACGTAATCTACAGAAATAAGTTCCTGCATTCCTACGCTTGTGGTCACAGCTCAATGAAAAGCACTGTCCTCTAAATGATGACAAACAGAATCCAGCTTATTTTTTTAGATCTTTGCTGTTATCACAGTACCCTAATTGCTTATCTAATATTTCTATACATGAGATCTCCAAGAAAGTTCCTTCAGCATCTGAATACTGTTGGATTTTAGACTCCATTATAGTAAGAGACTAGTTTTGCATTTCCACAGGGGCTCTGCCTTCTGTCTTAATAACCAGCACAGGCCTTGCTCTATGAAACAACTCAGGAGGGCAGATGACAATGCACTGCTCTTCCGTACAGCTTGGCCTACCCATCACCTTGTATTAGCTCAACAATTTTGTTTCAGCCTTACTGTGGCTCCCTCACACAGAAATACATCTTTCACCTGCCACCTTTTCTTCATGCACAGTTTAGACAACATAATTTTCCCTCCTTTCTGGAAAATGAAAGAGTAGGAAGGCTGGAACTTGGCAGCCCCCTGCCTCTAAGAGAGTGGTACGTAACTTTCAGAAGAGCACATGGGAATTTGTTCTAACTTACAATCATATGTAACTCAGCTGATAATTCTGTTTAGCCATCAATTCTGTCAGCCTCATTTCTTTCCAATACACACACAAATGCATATCTTCTTCAAGAGAAGAAGCATACAAGAAAGGAGTGGTAGAGGGGAAGAGGAGGGCAGCCCATGTTGTCTGTTCTGTAATAGCACGAGGAAGATGTGCAGGGGATAGAGTAGGGCTAGAGCTATCATCCAATAATCACAGCTCAGGGAGTAAAGCTTTCATTGCAATATGTGAAACATCTTTGGAATGTGTTTTTTTTTCATTAGATAACCAGATTTTCTTTTACATTCTCTACTTTTCCTTGATTTTGCTCTCCAGCCTGTAGAACAAGGGAATATTTTCCTTTTATTATAAAAGTGGAATTTTTCTCTCCTGCTCTCTAAAGGAAGAAAGAAAACAAAACCAAGCAAACATTTTAAAAAAATCACAGAAAAACATCACTCTCTTAAAATCCAACTACAGTACTAATTCAGGTAAGTACCTAACACAAATTAAGTCAAATCACAGACAGAGATAGAGGGCTTCCAGGCTATCATCTGTTCTGTTGTGAATTTGCTATATGGTCACCTTCTATAGTAAAGTCCCAGTGATAGCTTTCAGTCAGTTCCTTTCCAGATTTTAGAACTATGAACTTGGAGTACCTGTATTACCTACCTCCAAAGATCCACTCACTCATTTTGATGTATCAAAGCCTTTATGACACAGTATCGTTAAATGCATTGCATAAGTATGCTGCAGCAAAAAGGAGTTCTTATAGGGTCAGTACAGTAAACAAGTGCAAACAAGCGAGGAATACTAGTTAGAAGCCATTACTATACTGTATTAGTAGTGGCTTCTTCACTATCTCGCCAAAGGAAGGGGAAGAGAGAGAAAAACTCTGCTACTATCCATAAGGATGGCAAACACAGCCTAATAGCACAGGGCTTRGGTTAGTGGTTAGGAGGGCTGGTCTTATTCCTCGTTATGCCTCTCCATTACAACGAAACATTGATTATATTATGCAACATCCCTGAAGCTCCATTTCTCCATCTGTAAAATACGCATGTACTGTGTCTCTTTCATAAAGCACAAGGATCTACAGAAGTTTGCCAGATAAGTGCTAATCATTGTTAAAAATATGATCCTGTCCTACCTCCTTCAGATGCACTAGCAGCAGCTTAGAAAATGAACAGTCCAATCTCAATAATGATGATCATCCCAACAGCAGTAGTATGTTTAGCCCTGTATAAATCAGGCCTGGCAGTTTGATGAACTGCAAGGAAGATGGTATTATGTCTCAAGAGGAATGGACAAGTGCTGACAGCTCACCAAGACTTCCCCTGCATAGACATTAAGAAGCTTTCTACAAACACTCAAACTCCCATGAGAGGAAAGAGCAGTGGGGAGGGAGGAAAAAAAAGCATTTTGTAAACTTTTCTCTCTCTCTCTTTTTTTTTTTTTTTTTTTTTTTTGACTTCTGCTGTGGCTCCATCTCCCTTCCTAGATCTTTTTTATTATAAATTAAATAATTACTAGGCTGTAGCCCAAAACACTGAAGATTTCATATCTTTTTTGGTCTAATTATATCAGTCAGTCTGGCAAAATGGTTTCATCAATGGGATTGCATTGCAAGAGCTCTAGCTAATCAATTMTTTGACACTTAATTAAGAACTCTGCTGGTCTGTGAGGATTAAGGGAAGAGGGGGGAGAAGCTGGGCAATGGAGTGTCTGGATATGCAACATAGAATGCAGGTTGTTAAAACTCCTGGCATAAATGGACCTCCACTTCCCTCACTGTCTCCGCTCATTTTCCAGCTTTAATATTACCTCACACCTTATCAGTCTCTCTCTAACCACTTCCTTCTCTTTTTTTTTTTTTTTTCTTATTATTTTAATCTCAACCTTGCCACCAGTAATGGCTTCAAAACTTCTCCAGGGCCTTAAATCTACTTTAAAACAGATGTTTCCAAAACTGGCTGCAGCAGACAGTCTCAAAGCATAACACTTCAAGCTGAAAGTGCAACGGATCTCACACACCAATCAGACTGAAGTTCAGCCAGTATTTGGAGAAAAGACATCCTCAGAAAACTCAGACTACCATGCTGTGAGGGATGCCACAGAGGCTGCACATCAACCCTCTAAGCAAGCAGAGCTTGCAGATCCATACTTACTACATACATAGTAAAGGCTTGGAAAGCAGTTTGGAAAACACTGCTACCAACCTCTGCACTATCTGGAGATCACCCAGCAGCACAAAATGTGATCCAGATCTGCTGCAATCAAATAAATGCTTTTTGGGGGGATTTTTTTTTTTTTGAATTACCAGTGCACGTAGATCAGAGCTTATGTTGTTTGTTATGGTTACATATTGGCTTTCAGCTGGCAGTGGGACATCTGATGATACTCATTCAGGCATTAAATTGGAAGAGAACAAATAGATAGTATCTGTACTAGTGTAACTCTTGCATTCACTACAAAGTTAACCCACCAACATTTTCTGAATGACTCTATACTGGCTATGTGAGTTTAATGTGGATCAGTGCATTGTATTATTTGAGGGCAGCGTGTTTTGCTCTAGTCCTACAACAGAACCTAAAACCAAGGACTAAGTGTCTCTATGAAGGTATTTTCTTTAGGAACTGATAGATGCTAAAACCAAGGTGAAGCGAAGATGTGTTTCCAATGTGTGGCAAAATGCAGCTTCTCCACTGAAAAAAATCACACAGCACTTTATTATGAGAGGAGCATTTGAGTCTTAATGGCTGGATTATACCATCAAGAGTACGGGGTGCTACAGTATATTCTTAGGAAGAAAGGATAATTCAGTAGTCATACTGCAAAGCTGTGATTTTAGGGCGTTCAGCTACCTGCTCAGTGACGAAAGCTGACCTATTCTTTTAGTCACACAGCAATAAGACCAGAAGTGCCATCCTGCAGGGGGTCACCACATTTTGTCTGCAAACAAGACACTTTCAGCAATGGTTTCCTATTGCCACAAGCAGGATCAGAATATCTTGTTGGCAATAAAGATCTGGGACTTCTGTTGTAAAATACTTAGATACCTGAATATTTGGAATTATTGTATCTAAGTTTATCATGTCTGAGTTCTCTATTGGTAAAAGGTGGTAACAGTCCTTCCCTATCTTGCAGTAGGTACTTAGTAGGAGAAAAAGATCATAAGGCAGTTAGAAAAAATAGTGCTTAAAATTTGTTAGCATCCACAATACAGAGCGAGATAGTCCTCTTGTCCTAAAACAGAGGTGTAACTACCACATGTTCAGGCCTTGTGATTGCACAAGTGACAACAGGCCACAGGGTTGCAGATGCTGATCTGCAAAGACATAAAGAAACCAGAATTCCCTTTCTTTCCTAGCACTGAGGCCTATGAAAACCATGTCATAGCACAGTCCTAAAGTGAGGAATAATGTTTCTGTGAGCTTTTTTTAAAAAGTACCACTTAAGAAAGGAAAGCAGCATTTATAAATAAATAAAAGCAAGTAATAAAAAAACAACTTGTAAAATATTCTGGAATCTGCTTTAAAAAAAGGCAATTTATCAGTGTTTAAAGAAAACACATAGGAATTGCACTCAACRGCATTTCAAGTACTAGAGCCACCAATGTACCTAATCAACTCCTGCTAATAACTCTCATGGAAGTTCAGAGGTTAGCAACAGCAGATCGAGCAAGAGAAGTGAGAACTGATGACCTGACAAATGTGGCTTCTGATGCTTTCCTGTAAGAAGATAGGGAATCAGAATCAGACCATTCTCATATTTACAATGCCAACATCCAAAGACAGTAAAACAGAATTTGAAATCTTATTGCCTCTGCTCAGCATAAAGCAGGTTTTGTGGAACAAAGTACCATACAGCAACAGCCAGAAAAAGGATAATGTAGCAGCACATAGAGAGGGCTGTTATTCCTATACACTATTTTCTATAAGAACCCAGAGTCATGCAACTAGGGCCCTTCACTGCAATCCATTTTTAAAGATACTGGGCAAGACATGAGTCAAGCAAGAGCAAATAAGAGCAACTCAACAGTAACTAAGAAAGTCATATATATTTTTTTAGACTCAAGGAAGTTAATGTTCAAGTCCAAGCTGCAGACAAAAGGGCTGAAATACTGGGGGGGGGGAGTCAAGGGCAGAGGATTGATGAAGTCACTTGAGTGTACTGTAGCCAGAATCTCATAAAAATGCCTAGTTACACTGCAGATCCAGGGGTTTTGGTTCAACTTCAACAGTCACAAAGATTGACTTAAGAGAGGAAAGGTCAAATGTTTTATTGCAAAGACTACAGCCTCTGAAAGGTACTCCTTCACAGCACTCCAAAGGTATCTATTTGGAGCTGTGATTGCAGAGGACCATCTAAGGAGTTGCTATCTTTCCAGTCTGAATTCCCTAAATTTTGCAGTTTAACTGAGATGGCCTTGAGTGAAAGACAAGCCTTAATAAGCTTTAACTTTTCCAAGTTTTAGATTCAAATCCGAGAGCTGCCTTTCAGGTTCATACAATAATTGGATGCTTCTTGGGAAAGGAATCAACAGGGAATGCAACAGGGCATCAGGAACTTTTACACATATTTTCTCTACATCTGAAATACATTAGCCAGCACCTGCAAACTGCTTTATCTATTAGGTCTATTTCCCGGCTTTGAAATGCCACAAAAATCTAAACAGAATCAAAAGAGTATCTACATTAAAAAAAAAAAACAAAACAAAAACAAAACAAAAAAAACAACAACAAAAAAAACCCACATTCATTAGATGAAAACACATCCAACTTTTACCAGTACTAACTGGCAGGACTGGCACAGATTTGGGCTATCAGCTGTCCCAGTGGTACTCTCTGATTCCATGGTCCCAAATAGAAAGTTGGCAAATGGTGATGGCAAATTGGTAACAGTGGCAGAGTCAATATATTCACTCAAGTTTCAGTCATCACAAAAGACCTTAGGAAAGCCAGGCACACTGTGCAGACCTGACACAGAAGTGGAGGAAAGAAAGCAGGAATCTTAGTTCAGTTCTCAACTTCCAAGGTTATCTCTGTCTGAGGAACATCAAGAAAAGCAGAATAATTTTCCCTTTCTCTGCTTTTGTCATTGTTCTTCTCACAGTTATCACTGTCAGTACAAAAACATTCTCCTTTGCATCTCTTACCACCAAGAAATGATCTTCTATAACCCATTCTCTCACTAGTGTTCATCTTTGTTTAAAACCATTTTTCTTCCCCTCAAAACCACTAGCATCTACATCTCTTCATTAATTTTCCACTTCTCTGAAGAAAAACGTTGCTGTTTTCACTGCCATCAGTTGGGGTGTATCGATTTACATGGTGGAAAAACTGGTTTACACCAGACAATAAATCTGATGAAAAATGATGAAAGTCATAATGGTCAAGTTCTATTCACTGTAAAAACATATCTGAGTTTGCAGTTTGCTGCAATGGTAACTTTTGAGAAGAACCAGCTGACTATCTGTATCAGCTGGTAAGCAAAACCCCGCAGAAGAGCAAATGGAACACAATGCCAGAAAAAAAAATGGAAATTGGGAATTAATTAGGAACAGAATAAGAAAGTTTGAAAAATTTTCATAAAGCTCTGCACTGACTCCAGACTTTCAGTACTGACTGATTGCAAGTTAATATTTTGCTGTAAGAGATGTGCAAATCTTTCACATTTGTACTTTTTTTTTTAGTGATGATAAAAAGAAATATGGAGAAAAAGGTCCATTTGCTTCTTCCCAGAGAATATGATTTCAAATTTCAATTAAAATGAAATGAGCAGCACGATTATCGCTATAGAGCAGGCGCCTGGTAGCAGCAATAGGCCGCTTTCACTGCCATGGCAACCAGTCTTCATTGTCACGGCTACCTTGGCACTACATGTAATTGTCAATGTGTGAGTCTGACTGATAATACACAATCAATACTCCATAAGCAGCAAACATCATTTTCAGTCTGGGAGAAAGAAAAAAAAAGGAAAAAAACTCTTGCAAAAGAGAGAGGAAAATCAGGGAGAAACAGGGAAAGTGAGAAAAACAGAAAGTGGGGGAAAAGAAAAAGGAAGACATAACTCTGAAACACCTTCAACCAACTAGTTATAATGTTTATAATGTATATAAGTTATAACGTTTTTTCTGTAAAACAGATACCTGGAAAAATCCCACCAGCACATATGAGCACCTACAATGTCCTCCTAATAATGCACTGAACAGTTCACATATACAATCAACAATAATTCTGATAATGACAAATTCTCAAGAAAGAGCTGGCACTTACAGTCCAGGGCAGGAGATTTAATTTTCCTATATGAATTATTAGGTTTTTGTTTGGCCAGATATTAAATTAAAAAAAATTAAATAATAAAAAAAAGGCCAAAAACGTATCAGTTAGGAAAAGAGGAATTTACTGGCCAGATACATACCAGAAAGTGAACTATGGTATCAGTTTGGAGGCAGGTGAAGGAGAAGGAGAAACCAAGGAATAAAAAGTAACAAATGCTTTGGTCACCTCATGTTCAGAACACAGTGTCCTTTACCTAATACTTGCATGGTATGCAGTGCCATCAGGTCCCATTACTGGTGTAATGCAAACATTAGTGGCAATGAAGAATAGCAAAGGATAAATGAAAGAGCATACAGAGAGAAGTGGATGGAAAGAAATGAAAATAGTGCAGAAAAGAAAGGGAGAAAAAGTGAAGGAAAAAGCTTGACACTTATTTTCATGTGTGTGGCCCAAACATACAGGTATGTTGATTTCAGCGTAAGCTATCTGCATGCTACACCTGTATAGATAGGCAAGATGGAGAAGACTATCAGCATCAGCCACTCTTTTCCAAGGGACGGGCTAGTAAGCAATGCCATGGAGTTTTCAGGTCAAGTTGGAGTAGAATCCCTACAGGCTGGCAGGAAGTCACAGGCCTGAGATTTAAGATGTGAGCCTCTGAGGATGAGTACCAAACTGAGAAGTCAGCTGGAAATTGAGGTAATGGTAAGGTAACTGTATCCCGCTAGATATGGACACAGTGATCTGAAAAACACCACAGTGGGATCTAAGAATTGCACCAGAAAAAGCTGCAGACTCACCCAGTCTTGTCATGGTGAGATGCTGGCATCTCAGATTTAACACCTCCATCCGGTATCAGGTGGTGTCAGCAGAGCTGACAAATTAAGAAAAATGTTCATGTTCAAAATGGCACAGAGAGGAGTTGGTCCATGCTCTCAAACCATCTAAATCTAAATTGTTTTATTTGCACTAATTGTTTTACCGRTTTCTTTGAGAGATTTAAAAGACACAGGCAGCCATACAAGAAAAACTTCTAAGAGTCCCAGCACAATGCAGGGGCAGCTGATGGTACAAAATGAAATGGATAACACTGGACTGTTAATACTGACTGTACAATGGGAATGTCTTCCTAAAATCTGTAAGAGATAATTTCTAATTAATTAGACACATCAAAGATAAATAAATTGTTAGCTGATTTGAATGTAAATGCACAAATGTGAATCACTATTCTATGGTCTATTATTTCTTAAAAGTCACGGTTGGAACTATTGAACCAGGCAATGCTCTAGAATGGTACCTTCTCATTGATTTGCTTCTCTGAGATACCCCATACGGTAACACATTAATTAGAAAAAAAAGAGTTGTGTATGCAGTATCTAATATTGAAGTAAAAATATGTTTCTGAATGGGTCAATTTAGGTATTCCCAAATTCAATAGTATAGTGCAGTTGCTGCTATAACCTCAACTTTCCTAAATAAATAATTCTGTTACAGTTACATCCCACATAATTCCTGAATATAGTACCTATCATCTCTTGCACGAATATTAAGTGTATCATACAGATATCCTGAGTCCAGGAAGAATTCTGCATTGGCACTGTAGCAACATACTTTGCATTTCCATATGCAGAAAGCAAAGCAAGGGAAAATTACTTGAAGTAGCTTTAGTACTTTCCTTATATATCCAAAACTGAATGGAAAATAATGAAGAAACAGAGTATGGCTATAGCCTAAGTAAAGAACACTATGTTCACGTAGCGTATAGCCCTGAACCTTTTATGTGTCTTCATATTCCTTCACTCTTTTGAAATCATACAACATCTCCTCTCATAAAAGTCATACTCACTCAGGAAAGATTAACTGTAACTTACTCCTTTATTTGTCAAATTCACACTGCATAATAGATAGGATAATTGCACCCCAGTTGTCTAACATTTCTGGAACAAACCTCTGCTAACAGATTGATTGACAGCTCCAGCTGCAGAACACAAACACAGRGTCTTTTGGATAGAAATGTGCTAACCATCAATGCTAGAGGTAGAAAAGCAAAATTAAACAACAATAAAGCACATACCTGCAACAATGTCAAAAACTAAAGATTTTCCTCCTGGGGTTCAGTGAGGTCTGATAACGTTGTAACGTAAGACCTGAAGATGTCAAAACGTTCTAGTTCTGCTCAGATTCCCTAAGGCTTGCCAGGAATGCCCCGTATCATTTCCTTGTGTCTCAGGAACTATTTTCCAGACACTTAGAAAGCTTTCATTTCCCTTCTTTTTTAAGGACTTGGGCTCCCTCTTACTCTCTGCCTCTCCTCCTGACCTATCACATACTCAATCACATATACTCTGASAATGAATATAAACCCTTAGCCCATAATATAAACAAAGCTAGTAATCTGTACAATTTTGGCTCTCTGTCAGATTAGCTGATCTATTCTGACTTTCAAGTTCTGTTTGAGAAAATGTGCCAGGAGCAGAATTCAAAACCATTTTTGTTTATTGTGGTTTTTTAATAATTGCAGCCTTTTGCCCCCTCCTTTTTTTTGATTAACCAACTCAAATCTGTTCTATAATTTGCAGGAACAAGGAAATAATGAAATGAAACAGCCCGCTCTTTTCTTCCCAAAATAATGTTATGCATTTTGATTGGGTATATTACGTAAATCAAGAAAACACAGGTAATTATGTAACATGCTCTGTAAGGACCTCGCAGTTACTAAGGTCTGCAGATGTAGAGGTCTCCACTAAATAGCTCACTGCAGGATCAAGCCTGATATACTGGAAAACATCTTTTATCCTGAGAAATGTGTGTGTTGCTTTTGGATTCAATAGCCTCAAGCACTTTTGACCAACGCACACTGAAAAACATCAGTCTTCCTCTACGGTATTTTGCAAGTATTAGAAAAATTGCTCCCCAAAAAATCTGAAAATATGGCCACCTTCCATAAATCAAAATTAACAAACAAGTAACGATAATAGGTGGAATATGCACACATGGGACAGATAATCCAACCTGAGACAATAGAACACAGAAGAATCAGCAGTTTCACTGAAATTCTCAAATCATTTCTGTGAACCATTCCAACTTCATGAGTCTAAAAGATGGTTCTGATCCCTAATCAAAACATTTACAACTACTTATTTATATTCTTGTTATGTAAGAGAAGAAGTGGAACAACTGCACAATGAAGAGTTGAGTTCCCCACAACACAGAAAGAATATTCTTCCAYTAATATGCACAGCTAATAACAAAATTCTAGCAAATCTCAAAGGCCAACAAAAGCCTCAACAAACAAAATCATTTTCTATTAAAAAGCCTGCTTCTTCCGAAGTCTAACTATCTCAGCTCGTATGAGCAGAACCCATCTGCCAGTGAGTAAATGAGTCTGGCCTGCTTGGGCATAGGATTCCATCTGACAAAGAACCAGTGCCAGTGAGTGAATGAATCTGGCCTACTTGGGCATATGATCCCGCTTGTGCTTCATGACCTCCTACCTAGTCTTACAGTTTATGGGTTAGGTGACCTAGGCATGCAATGCAGGTAGTGATTTTGTGTTACAGCTCAAGCTGCTTTTAGGTGAGCCTACAAGCAGTTGCAGGCACTGTTTGAGAAAATCTGTCTGACGGTWGGAAAGGCAAGCTTGAAGAAAACAGTCTGCTACAATAAATGTCTACATGTCTCTGAAGGGCATGACATTTAAAGACTGTAGCAGGGATAGATAAAAGAAGTAGAAGGAAGCAACTTCTGGTTGTGCACAGSAAGAAAAAGATACGTGGAATGACTGTCAAGGTGTATTTTTGTTTGGGAGGAATCTACTGCAACAGCCTCCTCGGACTGATGGTAGCATTTGCATTGCACTGCATTAGCCATTTACAGTTAGACCGGATGTCTCACTGGTGACTGTGGCATAAAGAACAAGTCTCCAGTGAATGCCAAAGGAAGGCATAGGTGTTTGCTGTTTCTTAAGTCTAAGACATCTTTCATTTCATCCTTAAGTACTTTCTAATCTTCCCAATAAGTTTATTAATCCCATTAGAGTGGAAAAATTCCAGTTTAGTAATTAGTTTCTGCCTACCTTAAATTTCTTCTTATGGCTTTGATCTGTTATAGCATTATCACATCTACTTTTAAGTGAAGTATAATATTGTGCTGCCATGTTCTACTCCAGAAGTAGTTGCTAATACACACAGAAGAAGAGTGTGGTGGCTGTTTAAAACAGCTCAGCAAACATGAAAATGTATGACACCAAGTGGAGGAGGAGATTGCAGCCAACACAAATCTGCTGCCGAAACTAAGCAGAAAATAGCTTCTTAAATTGGAACTAGACCAGAACCTAGATTTAACATATTTACATTTGTGAAAACTGACAGAAGATCTTTAAGAACACAGTCAGGAAACAGGTCTATGTTTTTTCCCAAGGGTAGTGGAATCAGCACTATTTCCAAGGGTAGAACACTATCTACTGAGTCATTACTTCTCGCAAAAAAATGGATTTGGGTATTTTTTGGATATCTTCCATTCAAGCCCTGACTAACTCTATGTGAAATCTGATAAGACCAGAGCACAAGGTAGTGATGCTGCAGAAAGTCTACTGCTTTCTTGTGGAGACAACCCTTCCATCCTGCCTTTAAGTACATACTTTAGTCTTGGAAATCCATAAGAAATAAAACCCCACAGGCTACACACTTGAAAAACAACAGCAAACAAAAATAGCATATTGGTTTCTTTCCCTCCTTGCTTCTTTTTCTATGCAAAAATTTGGCAATTTAATCTCCTTATTTTTTTCTCTCTTCTAAGAAATTCAATCAACTCTAAGCAGCACACAATATTGCTTGCTTTTCAAATGCAAATGTTCAAGAAAAACACACACCAGAGAGAATTATCATTTCTCTCCTCTGTTCTTCCCAAAGATAAAAATTTGTGAGTATACCACATGCAAAAGTAATCCCCTAGAAACTACACTTAAGGATCTCAGGAGACATGGGAGAAGTAGGATCTGTTGAGATAACAGTTTGCTCTGACATCCATTATGATTATAATTCACTTCTTTAGAGAGGAATGTCGATATTATAAGAAATATGAAAGCACTTCTTTAACTATAAAGCAAAAAAAAAAAAAACACTACATTAGTTAAATCCATTCTCACATCTTGAGAGGTTATTTATTTTCTCTGAGGGCTGATAAAAGTTCCCAATGACATGCTTTCTAATTTTAAAATCACTCTCACTTCCCACTTCTGAAAAAACTGATGTCGAGGAGTGAGTGGGTGGGTCTGTTTTAAGTGTGATTCACACATTAGATTCTCTTATCAGCTCATACATATTCAAAAATGTTATCCACAGACTGTGGGGTTGACCAGAAGTCCAACCAAGAAAGGGTCATCTGGAATGAGCTAATTAAGATAGAAATAAAAAAAATATGAAAGTTGCTACATCATCTTTGCTTTGTGTATCAGGCATGCAAATATTACAGGCTCTACCTATGCTGCAAGATAATACTTCTCACTTGCAGTGGGGTTCCCCCTGTGCTTAGTCCTGATTCTTTCAATCATCTGCATTTCAATAATGCAGAAGTAAATCCAAGCCTACCGCAATGCCCCTATAAATGGAAGCCTGAGTCCCAAAGAACTGGGTCAAGTCAAGGCTGATTTTGCAGCGCAGGGTTCAACTCCTGGATTTATAAGGCAGCCTGAAATAAGACATGATGTCCTGCTAACATGCCATCTCTTCTGCACACATTTTTAGGTATTATCTGCCTCTGCTGTGGCTTTGAATAGTATAGCTCTTCCCCAAAGTACATCCTCCTGTGAACAAATAAAAGCCTCCTTGAGATTTAGTTATACCACAGGAAGTAGGAACTTTGGAAATATCTGAGATACAATTAGATGATCGTGTCAGCTGCCTACGTGAATCTCTAACATTAGGCCACTAAACTCTTACCAAAACTTGGCCTATTTCTGAGATTATCAAACCTGCCAGCAGAATGACAGCCTTTCTTCCTCAAATTCCTTTGCCAGAGAGCCATGTGAGGCAATAGACATACAGAGTTTCCAGCCAGGGGAGTCTGGAATTCATATCCCTGCCCTGTACACTGCCAGAAAGTGGTAAAAACTAAATAGTTTTGTCTCTTTTCCCTCTTGGTACATTTGTTGGTTTATGAGAAGGTGTTCATGTTATGAAGAGATAGAAAACCTGTGACATCAGCATGGTAGAAAAGGCAAAATTCATTTATGACAGCTATAAAAGAAGATTCTGTATCAAAGCTGCAGGACACAAACATGCCTTGAAGCACGCTCTGGTTCTCTCATTCCCTGTCTGGCTAACATAGCCCATGATGCTCAGCCTTATCACATAGTCTCTGCCTTAGACTAAGCAGCTGGGAAAGGTTCTGTTGTATGCAGGGCACATAACTTGGTTTTCCAAAGTTAGCAAGCACAGCTAAGGTGCAGGAGGTAGGAGGCTGGATGGTAGCGAGAGAATGGTATATGATATAGACATACACAACACTGTAATTAAGGGTTATTTCAGAAGCATTTACCTGTGTTTCAGTGTCTGACAACTTTTCACTTATGAATGCTACAAATGCCTCAGCTCTACAGACTGATCTCGTTTTTGTGTTGCTAGGATGGGAGTAGCAGGAGTCATTCTCTGAATTAATTACCTCCTCTGATCTGAGCAACATGCACTGAAATTCAGGCAGATTAACTCTTTCTCATAAGGCTTTAAGCACTTCAGGACTAAAATAAAACTGAAATACAGCCATGCCTGGTATCTACATATACAGAGCTATTATAGAGCCTCTTCTTCCTGCACAGCATAACCAAAGTTGAAATGCTGCCACAGGAAAACCTAGTTTTTTTGACAGACTATGCTGAAACTCTAACTTCACCTGACACAGGCTCTAGCTAGCAAAGAAGGCAGCATGAACCTCTCCTTTGCTGTGTCACTAGCCTAGAAGCCACTGCTTGATTTTCATCTCTCTTTGCTGCAAATCTAAAAAGYTCCCTGTCCCTCCTATTGATGAGTACTGTAAAGGGATTGAAAATGGAGCTGGAAATCAGAGGGCTCAAGTTATATCCTTAATTCCACAACAGACTTAGTCTTGAGGAAGTGACATTACTTCTTTTTATTCCTGGTTTCCTACTGCTTAAAGCAGAGATATTCCACATTTGTGAAGTACCCTGAAAGCTGAAAACAAAAAGCAATATCTGAATACTGAGTATTTTGCAGAAGTCAAGGTTAAATAGTTGCCAGGGAAGTATCATTTTAATAGAATCCAGAAGATTTTGTCAAACAATCTATTCTCTGTTCACCTTTTTGTTCACTTATATTTTTAATTAGCTTATCAATTATGTTCCATGTTCTGAGCCCTCTTGTCAGTTTCTGTCAGATCAGGATATGTGACACATCAGGTTATGTCAGATTGCACATAACACTGTATACCATGATACCAAATACTCAAGTCTTGGTTCCTGGTACTGGGACAAGAATAACAGGAAATTAAAAGATGAAAATGATTTACTTCTCTAAAATAAACAGTTCAGTTTATTTTATCTCTCTTTTTTGCCTTAAACATAGCAAGTATTTCTAAAGCTCATAGCAATGAATGATCAGGGGGACCAGGCAGACTTTGGACTGGTGATATAATTTATTTTCTCAAACGATTCTTTCCTGACCTGCAGATTCCCAGATAGTTCAGTTCTGGGCTCTACAAAACTACTGCCACTCTTCATAATCCTTCCCTTTTTTTGCCCCCTATCCAAAGCAATTATTCCACAAAGAACCTCAACCAATTTCATTGAGGGAGTGCTGTCATAACCTGCTCCAGCTTGAGCTTTTCCAGTYTCAAAACTTGAGAAAGTCATCTATGCAGCCGGAATCTGTACCAGGGGAGACTGAGATCACTAAAATCTTTTTACTCTTATTGTTGACAGGCTTTGACCCCATATCTACAAAGTTGAAAAACTGGTAAAACTTGTAACTCACACATCTACACTTAACGTTTTAATATAGTTTAAATTTATTTTTCTAGTCCATTTTCTTGCTTTCATTAAGAGAAATTAGTTTTTTTTTTGTTTGTTTGTTTGTTTGTTTTTTGAGAAGGTCAGAGTGGCCATCAGATGCCATTGGCTTAGAACTACAATACTAGAATACCAACTCCATGCCAAGGCAGCATGCAGCTTTTGTTCACATGTATATGCAATTTTCCTTTCTTGGCTCCCTTTTTGGTATCTTTTGAATGTGATTTCCACTCAAAGAATCACAGAATGGCTGAGGTTGGAAGGGGTCTCTGAAGATCATCTAGTCCTGCTCAAGTAGGGTCAACAACAGCATGTTAGACAGGATTGTGTCAAGGCGGGTTTTGGATATCTCCAGAGAACGAGACTCCACRACCTTTCTGGGCAGCCTGTTCCAGTGCTCTGTCACTCTCACAGTGAAGAAATTCCTCCTTATATTCAGGTGGAACTTCCTGTGTTTCAGCTTATGCCCATTGCCTCCTGTCATATTACTTGGCACCACTGAAAAAAGTCCAGCCTCATCCCGTTGACACCCTCCCTTCAGATACTTATACACATTGATAAGATTCCCCCTCAAGTCTTCTCCTCTCCAGGATAAACAGGCCCAGCTCTCACAGCCATTCCTCATAGGAGAGATGCTGCAGTCCTCTCACCATCTCTGTAGCCCTATGCTGSACTCTSYRSWRTAMYKCCATGTCTCTCTTGAACTGGGGAGCCCAGAACAGGACACAGGACTCGAGATGAGGCCTCACCAGGGCTAAGCAGAGGGGCAGGATTACCTCCCTCAGTCTGCTGACAACATTCTTCCTAATGCACCCCAGGATACCATTAGCTGTCTTGGCCACAAGGGCACATTGCTGGCTCACGGTCAACTTGTTGTCCATCAGGACTCCAGGTGCTTCTCTACTCCCCTGCCTCTACTGGTGCATGGAGTTATTCTTCCCTAGGCGCAGGACCTTGCACTTGCCCTTGATGAACTTCATGAGATTCCTCCTCACTCAACACTCCAGCCTGTCCAGGTCTCTCTGAATAGCAGCACAGACCTCTGGCGTATCAGCCACTCCTCCCAGTTTGATATCCTCAGCAAACTTGCTGAGGAGGCACTCTGTCCCTTCATCCAGGTCATTGATGAACAAGTTGAACAGGATGGGATCCAGCACTGAGCTCTAGGGAACTCCACTAGCCACAGACCTCCAACTAGACTCTGCCACTGATGACTACCCTCTGAGCTCTGCCTTTCMRSCAGTTCTCAAWCCACCTCACTGTCCACTCATCCAGCCCATACTTCCTGAGCTTGCCTAGGAGGATGCTATGGGAGACAGTGCCAAAAGCCTTGCTGAAGTCAAGGTACACAACGTCCACTGCTCTCCCCTCGTCTATACAGCCAGTCATGCCATCACAGAAGGCTACCACATTGCTTAAGCCTGATTTCCCCTTGGTGAATCCATGCAGACTACTCCTGATCACCCTCTTTTCCTCCACACGCTTGGAGAAGATGTCTAGAATGAGCTGTTCCATCACCTTTCCAGGGATGGAGGTGAGGCTGACCGGCCTGTGGTTGCCTTGCCATTTTTGAAGACTGGAGTGACACTGGCTTTCTTCCAGTCCTCAGGCATAGAATCATAGAATCAGTAAGGTTGGAAGGGACCTCTCGAGATCATCTAGTCCAACCCCCCTGCTCGAGCAGGGTCACCTACAGCATGTTAGACAGGGTTGCATCCAGGCAGGCCTTGAATATCGCCAGAGAAGGAGACTCCACAACCTCTCTGGGCAACCTGTTCCAGTGCTCCGTCACTCTGACAGTGAAGAAATTCCTCCTCACATTCAGGCAGAGCTTTCTGCGGTCCAATTTCTCTCCATGATCTTTCAAAGATGATGGAGAGCAGCCTAGCAACAACATCCATTAGCTCCCTCAGTACTTGTGGGTGCATCCCATCAGGGCCCATGGATCTGTGGATGTCAGGTTTGCCCAAAAGATCTCTAACCTGATCCTCCTCGACCAGGGGAAGTCTTCCTTTCCAGTCTCTCATCTCCAGGCTCTGGGATTCCTGAGGGCTGCCCTTTGYAGTAAAGACTGAAGCAAAGAAGGCATTCAGCAACTCTGCCTTCTCTGTATCCTTCCTCACCAGGGCCCCCATCCCTTTCAGCAGCAGGCCCACATTTTCCCCAGTCTTCCTCTTGCTACTGATATATTTGAAGAATCCCTTCTTGTTGTCCTTGACATCCCTTGCCAGATTTTATTCCAAATGGATGTTAGCCTTCCTCATCGCAGCTCTGCATACCGTGACAAAGATCTTTTAATCTTCCATGAACATTCTCCTGCCCGCTTTGTTGGACTCCTTTCTCCTTGGGTTGCACCGCTCTTGAGGAGGGATGTTTGAATATAACCAGCTCTCTTGCACCCCCCTTCCTTCTTGGGCCCTAACCCATGGGATTCTTCCAAGGAATCCAAGGTCCCTGAAGACGCCAAAGTCCGCCCTCCTGAAGTCCAGGGTTGTGATCCTACTTATTGACCTGCTTCCTCCACACAGGATCCTGAACTCCATCATCTCATGGTCACTGCAACTAAGGCTGCCCCCAACCTTCATATCTCCAACCAGTCCTTCTTTGTTGGTTAGGACTAAGGTCTAGTAGGACACCTCTACTCGTTGGCTCCTCCACCACTTGTGTCAAAACACTATCATCAGTGCCCTACAGGAACCTCCTGGGCTGTTTGTGCCTAGCTGTGTAGTCCTTCCAGCAGATATCAGGGTGGTTGAAGTCCCCCAGCAGAACCAGGGCCTGTGATCATGAGGCTATTTCCAGCTGTCTGTAGAAGGCCTCATCGATCTCCTCTTCCTGATCATGTGGCCTGTAGTAGACACCCACAAGAATGATGTCAGCCGTATTAGCCTGCCCTCTAATCCTTACCCATAAGCTCTCAACTGGGTCTTTGTCCACTGCTAGGCAGAACTTGATACATTCTACTTGCTCTCTCACATAAAGGGCAACTCCACCACCTCACCTTCTGGTCTGTCTTTCCTAAAAAGCATGTAGCCACCCACAGCAACATTCCAGTCATGCGAGCTATCTCACCATGTCTCTGTAATTGCAATAAAGTCATGGCCCTGCGCCACATAAAGACGTCCAGTTCCTCCAGTTTATTCTCCATATTGTGTGCCTTAGTGTACAGGCATTTCAGAGAGGTAGTCATGCATGTAGGTTTCCCAGGCAAGGAGATCCCCCATAGCCATGTCTCATTTGCACATCCCCAGCTGCATAGACCCGCTGGAGGGCTCCTGACTTGAGCTGTGTTTTGCTGACTACCCTGTCTTTATATCTGTCCCCTTCTCCCTCCTTCCTAGTTTAAAGCCTTCTTTATCAGGCTGGCCAACCTGTTTGCAAAGATACGCATGCCTCGCTTAGTAAGGCAGATCCTAACTCTCTCCATCAGTTGTCAGTCTTCAAACAGGGTCCCACAGTTGTAGAAACCAAAACCCTGTTGTCAACACCAACGGTGCAGCCAGTTGTTAACTTGGAAAATCCATCTACTCCTTCTCGTATCCTTTCCCCTCATTGGCAGGATTGTGGAGAAGATCACCTTACATTTTTTCGCTGATCACTCCTTTCCTTTTTTTTCTTTCAAAACAACAGGGAGCAGTGTGTAGTTGAACTAAACTTCTTGAAGTTTACAAACACTCTTAAAACAAGCTATGAAGTAATGGTGACTACTGCTGATCCATCTGGGTAGGACTAAGGACACTTATCACCTCCATCTCTCTATAGTCAAAAGCAGCAAAATAATTCTGTGATAGAACTAATCTGTTATTGACAGCATATGGCACCACAGTCATGTGAGAAAATACTAAAAATATTCTGCTGAATGGAGCGGTAACAGCAATTAACTTTGAGGTATCGTGTCTGGCTATGTGAGAAATAGCATGACTGCATCCCATGCTAATATCAGCCTGATAGGAAGATCCTTCAGGATTACACTGATGCCAGTGACTGATAAGGTGGGGCCCTCTCATTACAGAGCACCACTCCTTTGGAACACAGGGGTTTGCCCACTCCCACAGCACCGTGTCAATCCTATTGCATTTCCAGGTGTAAATAAACACTCATCACACAAGGATGAGCAACACAAACAGAAGATGCTGGTTAGTGTCTGCCACTGAGAAGCTGCTTCGTTGCTTCAGAGTTAGGGGATGAGTTCACAGTAGATGTGCATAGAACTTGTTTAGGACAACGTATGAAAGACTAGAAATATGATTAACCCTAACTAACCATAAATGTTTAATAGAAATGCCAGATCCTCATATTTGGGAAGTGTGAGGCCTCCCAAAGAAGAACAGATACAGTCCCACTAAGCAGACAAAGCTTCTCAGCAAAAACAAAGAAGGGAGGAGGAGGAATTCATACTGTGTTTACAGAGCCTAGCAGCCTTCTCTAGAAAGTGACTCAGGATGAAAGCCTGATTTTGGTGCTCTGAAGGACCTTATTTCTCCCCACAGAATATATAGTAAGTTAACAGATTTTAGCCTCACGGTTCAGTTACTTAAAATTAGGCTGCATGAATACCCTCATGAATAGCTCATGGATCAGTCTCAGGCTCAGCTCGATTTGCAAGTAAAGACTGACATTTATTGAATAGTAAACACTACTCAAAATTTTCCCTGACAAAGGGTTAATAACCAGTTCTCCAGGTCAGCACTTGCCCTCCTGTGGTCTTCTTATAGGGACATCTATGCAATGGCTCACAAAAACCTATAAAATGTCTTCTTGCTAGGAAAAGGCCACTACCTCCAAGGTACTGACTCTGCTCCACTGATTCCTCCAGCCCTACAGAGAGATCCTATAAAACAGCCCTTCAAGAACAGGCATATTATGTAAAATGTAGGAGATGAACAAGCAGGAATGAAAAGGCATCAGCTGCTGAGATGGCTGTTTGTCTCTGATACCACAGTAAGTATCACAACCTCTTGCTACTTTCTATTTGAACTGAAACAATCATTCGTAAATCACTTTTAATTGTCATGTTAAAGAGCACAGAGTGCAGGAATCAGAGAACACATGGTGTTGGACGCCTGACACAGCCATCAGGCACAGATCAGCAGTCCAGATAACAGGAGCAAAAGATGCAGGGTTATATAAGCAGGTGTAGGCAGACAAGTATGAAGAGGGAGAAAGGAGGGTTAGTGCATGCCCTCTCCCTGCTTCCTTCTGGAGATCAGCTCATGTGAATTCAATGGCAATGTAACCTATTATGCCATGGATTAGATTGGTCCATTTCAAAGATGCACTACTCAGAATCCTTGATGGATTGTTCACAATGGAAATGGCCATATTACTTACAAATTTTCTCTTTTTTAAGCAATGGCAAATGGTACTCTGTCAGTTCCCATTAGCTCATGCCTACCCTAATTAGAAGGGAACAAGAGAGGGGTTGCTGCTAAAGTTCAGTGGGCTTCAACCAGCCAATTACCTTTTTGGTCTAATAACTTCTCACTTGCTCCTAAAATGTTTCCTAAAATATCTCATCAAGCCAGGGATCTTACTTCCAGGAGGCATGGTTCTACAGCAAAAAAGTAGGTAAAATCAGACAGGCCCAGTCATTCTGGAAGTACCTTTTCAACAAGTCCTACATAACATAGAGGAAGAACTTTTGTTAATCTATAAGCAAAGGTCCAGCTGTGTTCCATTAACTTGCCTTTGTCTGGGTATCTGTGAAACAACAAGCATAGGTTTGGATCTCATATATATAAAGTAATAATACATAATAATGGATATTCACTAACCTTCACAATCTTCTCACTGTTACTGTTTGCCATTAAAGACTCCACAGCCCTTTAAATTGTGCTAACTTCAGCTGAGTTCCGAAGGCGAATTCCTTGTTCAGCAGTCCAATCACTAGACTACTGGGAAGTGGAGCAAAGCATGGAATAAAAGCAAGAATCCAGCCTGCAGTAACCATAGAATAACCAAACTGCTATAATAAGCAGCATTTCAGTAGGCATAATCACTATGCAAAATAGCAGGTAGCAGAAGAAAGGCACAGAAAAGGGTTCTGCTTCACTGGGGATTCTTATTATTGTTTAAATACAGAAGATGAGATTTTCTTTCATTATTGCTCCCCAAGAATCCATGGGCTTTGCAGCTACAGGATGTTTTGTAGTTTGACATGAGATACCTGTTTTATCTCCAGCACATGGATTTACTTGGCAAACRCACTCTGGTTCTATTGTGAGTAGCAGAAGAGCTATGCCTAGCACAGTCTCAGGGTGGAAGGCAGAAATGGCTAAATGCTGCCCTTCAGTCTGTAAGAAGCTGCTTTGACTGCTGTTACCTATTTATAGTCTCAAAAAGCTGTTCAGACAGTCAGGAGTAAAAAATGTTCCAAAGACTCACATTCATATCCACATCTACAGTAGCACCTCTGTGTTGTGTCATTTTTGCGAGCCAGAAATCAGCATTATGACAATGGAATTTCATGGTAAATAAATTTGCTAAGTACATGCCTGCTTTATGTTATCAAAGCAGCAGAGAGATGCTAGCCAAATGTGGCCAGGAGTTGACTCACTTATGCTTAAGAACAAGTCCAATGCCATGCTAATCAGAGATAATCAGGCTTTTCTGATGTTCCTGCTGAAGCTTTCCCAATAGCAGGGAACAGAACTGATGCAGAGTAACAGATAGAGTCAGTTTCCTATATACACAAATCACTAGCAGCCTGGTGAAAAGAGTTCCTCTATATGTCATACAAAGCATTCCAGAAGCTTTGAATGCTTGGTTTTACCCTCTCCTCATCCCTTTAAGTTCTCTGGTTGCCCCTGTGCTCTCTCATCTAAACAGTGCAAATCAACAAAGTAGCAAGACTTTGAAGAGATGATTTGGATGATAACTAACTATCCCTAATCTTCATCAGAACTCAAAGTCACTTGTTTTTTAAGGATTCAAAAATACTATTCTGGGCTTGGTTCTTTTCAGTGCCATGGTACTATGTATTTCATAACTCTATACAGGTGGTAAATTGAGAAGGGAAGAAATAATAAGGTTGAAGTCAAAAGAACTGTAGAGAAAATCTGTCCCAGTAGCAGAGCTATCTGACAAGATCCCACAGACAGATAAGAATGAGCAGGCTACCAGAGGTGTGGGATGTCCCCACACAGTTCTGTAGAACACTGACACTGAAGTGTACAGGTGACAAGTTAAATGTTAGCTTTGTGAATTACTTCACTTCAGGTCACATTAGCAGGAATATCTAATTGTTCTTAGACTGGAGGTAGAACCTAGAGATAACATCACCCACTTTCTATCCATCTCTGACACAAAGTTTCTGAAACACCATTCTGGTAATATTCTTAAAACAAGAATAGTAGGAAACTTACACAAAGGACCAGAGCTCCTTTTCTCTTGCTACCACTCCCAGTTCTAAAAAAAAATAAATAAAAAATAACTGACAATCCTGAAAGATAAGTTTTGGCAAATTTAATTGTAGTAATTTAAGACATTACCACACATACCCACCTACCCCACCACTTCACTGGAGAGAACTACCTCCAAAACAGAATCAAAAAAAATGGCAAGTTTGTCCGTGCTTTGCTTGCTTCAGGTCACAGTACCATCCAGTATCTTAGCACAGAAACACACAGAATCACAGAATGGCTGAGGTTGGAAGGAACCTCTGGATATCACCTAGTCCAACCCCCCTGCTCAAGTAGGGTCACCTATAGCACGTTGCATAGTTTTGTGTCCAGGCAGGTTTTGAGTATTTCCAGAGAAGGAGACTCCACAGTCTGTCTGGGCAACCTATGAGCACAAACTCACCTTCTCTAATAGTTTAGTTTAAGTTGCTAGATTGTGAATTAGTTGTGAAAATGCAGACACACTACTCATACTGCCACCTCAGCTACCATGGTGATAACTATATGCAGAAGGATAAAGACTACAGTTGAGAATTACAATGTTCAATACACCCAGGTCTGCCAAGTCTACTTGTTGATCACCCTAAGACCAGTTGCTATTCMAGATCTTACGTCAAAACTGGTATGAGAACAGAGTCACAAGGTCATTAAGCAATTTGTCTGATAACTATCACATGTATTTTTTTCTTTCTCCCTTCCTTTCTAAACAAGAATTCTGGAAGTACTCCAGGTCTGATATGAAGTGCTGGTAAAGATACTGATGACCTCTTTCCATCCAACCAGTTGCTTCTGGAATTGCAGAAGTTTCGTTCTACTGGTGCTGTCCTATCACACAGGAGCAATAGTTCACCAAGAAGCTCCAGGAATGGTTTCACTTTCAGTACATTCAGCTTTGTGACTGCTGCTCTGAGATAAAATAAATACATAGAGTAATATGCAAAAAAGAAGAGTGCAAATCAACCCCAAAAAGAATTAACTACACGAGAGAAAAAAAAAAGTTCAAAAGATCTCAGGTGCAAATGAAGCTCTTCAACTCACATTTTTTTAGAAACACAGTAAATCTACTTCTTGGCTACCTTGATTTTATATCAAGTTTAGGGTTGAAGATAGTAAACTTACGCTGCAGGGGCAAGGGAAGGTTACCCCTCCCATTTGCAGTTTTCTTCAGTTCATTATATGAAGGAAATTGATTTGGCGAAGCTAATTTTGTAATTAAAAAGCTTATCATGGCTTTCTCTAATGAGCTAAGCAAATAGACAGTAAATCAGTGACAGTATTTACACAGTGCACACTGGGGGATGTCTCTTTAGCAAATTAAATGATGGAATAAAATGGCAGGTGGAGAGAAAGGAACGAAAACAAAGGAGGTCAATTCTAGATACAAATTCATCCCAAGACATTGGTCCTCTAATGACCTGTCCCTGTTCCCTCTGCATCATGGAAGCAAAAGGAAGAAAAGCCTATTAGTGACCTCTGCTATCACCCCCATGTAAGTTGGCTTTTCACAAACTGAATTCACTATTATCTCATATCCCATTGGGACCATTGCCAATTCTCTATTCATGCTTTCGGTTACAGCTTTATACGCATGCAAGACTAAGAATTACATTTCTAGGTACACCTCTTCCCTCTAGGGTGTCTGAGGCTTCATGCATGTCTACTGAGAGAAGAGCGTGGAAGAGTATGAACTCTTGAGAGCTGGAAGAAAAGCCTGACCCCATTATCTTCAAAGAGCTTGTCTATTACAACCAGAATGATATTCAGAAAAGAAACTATTTCTTCTATTCCTTCAGAAAGCAAGGAAACACCACAAAGATCCTGCCTCAAGCAAAGCCTTGCATACTGCAGGATGAAACAGGATGACAAAGTAAACCTCAGCAGTCCAGTGGTGACTTCTCCACTCTTGGCCTGCTCTGTTACAGGGGGGCACATTTTTCTGGTTCTAGGGGAAAGCCTCTTGAAGGAGGAAYAAATCTCTTCTCATCCTGTTCTGTTTTCCCCTGTCCTGTAGAGTTCTTTCTCCTACCTTCGCTCCCTGTCCTGTGTACGTAATAAACCATATGTGAAGCCTCTGTCTGTTTAAGAGTTGGGAGGAGGGGGTGGCAGGGAACGGAGTGAGCTCTGGAAGGATTATTCTTAGCTTCAGAGTTTTACATGCTTAGAAAGCTGTTCCCTCTAGTCTTGTAAAGAGAACTGGCTCAGATATTATTGCAATAGGCAACAGTACAAGTCAAGAGAAAGAGGTGAGTCCTAAAAAAAAGCAAGAAGAAGATCAAAATTAGGAGTTAGCACCAGGTAGGAAAAGGCCGCTGAGAAACAGGTTAATAGTGGGAGTGAACTCACAAAGTTTAAAAGACCACAGAGAAAGAACAAGATGAGAGCTTTAGGGGACAGAAAAAAAGTACACATGAATCTGAAAATTGTCACATTCCACCACAAAAAGGTTGCATTTCAATGCCTGTCATATACCGTTTAACGTATTTTATCTACTATAGTGGAGATGATTGGAAAACAATTCATATTAATGAAACGAACTCAGGAGACTTAACTCACCTGATAAAGGAAGAAGAAAATACATTCCTCTGCACCATCAGAGGCCAGTATACCACCAGCTCTCATGGATGTATGAGGGGGGAGATAATGATAAGGCCTTCTTTCTTTAAGGTTTACTCTGAGGTAAGGCAATCTTAATTTCTGAACTGAGCTCAACAGGAACCACCAGTACAGACTACAAAGTCTCGTGAAGAATCAGCACATCTCCTGGAACCACTTGTGACACTCTAGCAGGCAGTCTTGACTCACGAAACTTGAATTCACTTAATTTATTGCCCATTAATAAACTTTTAATTATTGATACAGGTATTAAGAAATGAGGAATATATAATTAAACACACACTCAGGGAAATGCCCTTCATTCTCCAGGCTCAATTTTGGTCCAATAACTCCATTCCCCTCCCATTCCCCTTGATTCATCCCAAATGACACTCCCTCCCCTTCAGTGAGGCTAGGGGCTGCCCATGAGGTTGGAGGCAGCACGCAACCACCTCTCTGCTGCTCCCTGCCTAACACTCCTTCCTTCTGCTGCCCTGGTGTGGGCCCCTCAGGGGTGCCCYTTCCCTGGCCCCCTATAGGTATCTCCTTTGCCTCCTCTCACGTGCATCCTCCTGCATCTCCTTTTTGTCTTCCCCATTTCTCCCCGCCACCTGCCACTAGTGCTGTGGGCCCCTCTGGCTRGTGGCAGCTTTGGCATGCAGGGGCTCTGTCCAACTGTTAGGCAGCAGTCTGGAACCAGCTGCAAACAGCCCTGGGCAGTTCACAGCCCTGTCCTACACCAGGCACCCTGCAGCCTGCTGCTGCCAAACCCATCTGTTTGTACCCAATATAGACACAAAGAGCCACCTACGTTACAGAAGAAGAGCTGAATTTAGATGGGCTGAGTCTAGGTCCACATCTCTCCTGTTTCAAATAGCCTTTTAAAGACTAATGTCAGCCTGTTTTGATAAATGAACTGTTGATTTCAGTGGTGTAAAAAACACACCTGCAGTCTGCATGGAAAYCATCAATTTAGCCAACCATACACCTGATGCTTCCCTACAGCAATTAAGGAAGATTCTTTAATATTGCTTCCTTCAGAGGTATCCTTTGCACATCCTTCTTTTCTCTTACACACAAAAGTAAGGAGACCATGTAAAGCGCTGTGAGATCACAGAGCACTTCTGGAATTGTGCAGGAGCTGAAGTGGCTTTAGGAGCAGGATGCAGCCCACTCCTACCCTAACCGTGCTCTCCTTGGATGATATCAGGCCAGAGGGTAAAGATTCTAACATGGATCATACAGACAGAGGGCAAAGCAAGACAGATAAAATCAGCAGTAGCATCTGCATGCAACTAGAGCAGAGCTGAGCATCTGTAATAATCCCTTACCTTGGAAAAGGGATTTCAGTCACTTCCTCTAATATTGCATCCTTTGGCTGTCCCTGAATTTTCTCTGACATAAAGGCCTGCTTGCATAATTGTTAATAGCAGATACCCACACTGTTTGACAGTACTAATTTGCTGCAGATCAGATAAAGGACCACAGCTACACCTCAGTTAAATTAGCCAGAGAATATGATAGAGTATCATAACAGCTAGGGATGAATATATCCGATTCTGCATAATGTCAAAGGGGCACAAACAAACTGTTCAAGATCCCAGCACAAAGTCTACCGGACTACACACCAAAGTCTTCTGAAGAAATCTGAACCAGCACAACAAATGCATTTGTGTCATGCAGCGCAGCTTTTCTCATCTTACCTGAGATGTCCTAAAACTGGATCAACTATGTCACTGAAACAAAGCCCCATAACGGTGGCAGGGAGAGCCCCTTTTAGTGTACAGGCATAGAGGCAGACTCTGTTAAGAAAAAACCTGAATTACCCTGCTTACCACATACACAGACAAATGTTCTAGAAATTGATGAGAATTAAAGATTATGAATCTCAGTACCACAGACCTGATACCACAAACTAATGAGCACCTCATGATTTAAGGGAATATGCAGGTGCTTTGTTCACAACACTAACTCACTGGTTGGCAATGAATAGGGAACTATCTCAGTCACTTTTGGGGATATATTTTCCAGCATATAAACTGTTTTCCTCTCCTTTGTTCTTTCTTTCCTTTCATCCACATAACACTTTTCTTCCGTGTTTATGACTCTAGGAGCAACCCTTTCAGGTCAGCAGATTTTACCATTGATGATTTGGTGGCAAGAAAAAAGATGATAGCCCAAGAAACTGCCTAGTACATACCCTACAGCAGAGCTGTGCCTTTTCATTGGCCTGAATAGTAGCATGAAAATTCCAATGATGCTTCAGTAATAAATACATAATAAATGCTACTTTATACATAATAGAAAAATCCTGACAGATTAAACTGTTAAGGAACAATTCTCCTTTGCACATAGGTGAATACACTAAATGGAATTTGGCAGGGTTTTTCTATCTTTTACTTCTATATCTTAACACCTTCAGCAAAACAGCGACTATGTTTTTCCTTTTTTATTTAACACATGAATTTGTAATTGCTTTGCATGGAGACCATATGTACCTACATGCCTATATTTCTGCTCCCATAGAATGGAATGAGAACTGTTCTAGTGGCCACCATAGCTCATGCACTTACCCTATGAGCACATAGCAGAGAGTCCTTCCATGCAAGCCATTAGAGTCTTCGGTTTTGGAGGAAGAGCACCAGACTTGTTTCCAATGCCCTTATGTTGTTTTGAAGGGTCTTTTGGTGCAGGATAGCAAGATGGGAACTTACCCTGGATTTTTTTCTGACCTGAAAGCAATTGTAAATGAAGACTCACTATACAGTGAAAATTATTAGGTAATGACTTCAACATCCAAGGGCCAAGTTGAAGAGAAAGAAGAGTAGGAGAGCTATTGAGAATAGCAGAAGATGAAGAATGATCCACACATCTCCCACCTTACTGGCGACTCAGGGTGACTTGTTTTATTATTYTTAAACTGTAGAAAAAGATGCTGTCACGGTGAGGGGAGAATGAAGTGGCTGTGAGGTTTCTCTAAGGAGTCTTTAACTACCCTCTGGGTATATTACCACCTGCCTGCAACACGTGAAACAATTTTGTATTACCTTAGCTCTCTTTCTCCAGTTAAAAGCATTAAATTGCAGATGCCAAGTGTTTTCTTCCCCTCATTCTCTTTCAAATTCCTGAAAGCTAAAGTAATTTTGTCGTGAGTCACATTATAAAAAGAACAAGTGATGTGACTGCTCCCACTTATCCTGCACATGAGCAAAACAAATATTCTCTGTTCGCTCTGCCTTGCCTCGCTGGTACCTCCAGTCCTATCATCACAGCCACCTGTTGGAGAAATAAAGCCAAGTTCTGCATCATGAAATATTTTTTTTTTTTGGGGGGGGGGAGAAGGTGGAGGGGAGAGGAGGGGTTGGAAATCTCCTTTCCTCCCAACCTTAGCACCCTCCCCCTCCCCCCCCAATTATGCTCATGTCACTCCCATTACATTCACAGAATTGATACTTGGTAATGAATGGAATAATTTCACTACAGTATGAGTAAAAATTCTGAGTGTTGACAGAAAATATCTATCCTCAGATCACAGAAACTGAATGTAAATCACACTGTTGAAACACAGGAGAAATTGAAAACAGGCACACCGCAAGGTTTTATCCACAACCACTTCTCCCCCAGAACATAAGGCTTTTTCATGAGTATCATTCATTCAGTGACACAATCTGGTCACTGGCACTTCTTTTCTTCAGTAAATTCATTAGTAGTGGAAACAATTATGGTCACTAAGTTTCTAAACTAAAAGCTCAGTCTGAAACAATCGGTGATTTTTTTACATTAAGCTCTTTCGCAGCTCTTTCTGTGCTTTCTGCTCCTTTTTGTGAAACGGCAAAGCACTATGACCATAACTTTTTGCATATGTACAGTATAAGTGGAACAAGCACTAGAAATCTGGTAGAGCAGTTTTGATTGGCAAATTTTCCAAGCAGTAATGGTTGAGCTAAGGTACAAATGCGCCTTTCAGCTTCTGCAACATTGTTACCAAATTCAACCTCAAAGGTTTTTGGATCTATTGTCAATGTGTAAGCAGGAAACAAGTGCTACCAAAAGCAAGTACACAGCTATGTACTGATCATGGCCAAATTTCAAACCCTAGCCATTCCAGTCTTTCTGAGAGACAGGTAAGTGGTTGAAAACCTGGATTTTAATGTCGCAGCCCAGCTCTTTTCTCAGAATTCAAACTTAGCTGCATCTAGACTTTCTCCCTAGTATGTATAACTGTGCCTTATCACTCGCCCTTTCTTATGACTGATACAGGTTGTAGACTCCTTGATGCAGGTGTTGTTTCTAATTCACTTTTGCAAAGCCTTTTGTGGTTAATTGTACTATCTATAAAATATGAAATAATAATAGTTACAGCTAGATAAATAACTATCTGGGAATACAATTCAGTAGGAGTTTGGTCCCTTTTCCTTCTTAGTGGACTGAACCAGATTTTTGTGAATGGATTTGTTATTCAGAAACATCCACCAAATAGTTCATCTGAGTACATTTCCGCCTCCAGAACACTTGTAAACTGCTCACTTATTCTCTATTCACAGTGCATGAAAGTGCATGGTAGTATAGTATTACTTCCAGTTCCTGACTGGAGGAATAAAACTTTTTAAATGGGGGGGGGGATAAGCAGCAAATGCTATATCATTGTTCATAAATTGCTTTCTAAGATAAATGACTGTGTGATTAAACACTAGAATTAACATCTATGAAGTTTACAAAATAGAGCAGTATTGTTTACAAATACCTAGTGCTTATCCAAATACCTATAAGAAAGGAATAATTTGACCCCACAGATAGCAGCAATCATACTCAGCACTTTTATTTGAGAAAGTATTTACAAATTGTTTTTCGTATTAGGTAGCAAATTTTAGCATCAGAGAGTGAACATTTTAAACTCTCAGTGACACTACAGGAAATAAGCTTTAGTTCAACTGCACTGAAAATGCAATACCCAAAAGTTCATTATGGTTTTTCAAATGGAAAAAGCAGCCAAACAATTCTTCCATATCCAATAAAACTCAGTAATTTTTATGTGGGTTCAGCACCTTTGCTACTGGCAATCAATACCCTTTCCTTTTCCCATTTTGCACATTGTATACATATGTGAGTAGCATCACCTTCCTCCCATAACTGTCATATCAATAATCCCCTCCTCCTCCCTTCTTTTTTTTCCTCCACCTGATAACTCAACATTGCAGAATTCTACTTGAAGAACTGTGTGAAGCATAACGATAATCATGAACTGAGATCGCCAAAAATTTGGTGGTGACAATAGCTAAGGTCGCTTATTTCCATGCCAGCAGAAGGAGAGATGCTCCACCATATAATTTAGTGACTGGATAACAGCATTCTGCTGATATGGGTGTGTTGTAGTGTCATGATGTCTGCACAATGACATTTAGGTGGCTGACTGACAGACTACTTTTGCAGCACTGAATTTGACAGAGTGTGGCTGTGCCATGACTTTGCCTTGCAGAACTTATTTTTTTAAAAAAACAAAGAGCAGAGAAGCAGCTGTTTGCACTGACAGAAGTCAAAAATGAGGCAGATAGGTGCCACTCTAGCCATTCAGAGTAACAGTCTGTTCCAAGTTCTTTTGTCATTTTTATTCTGACCTGAAGTAATAAACACCAAAAAAACATGCTAGAGTTAATGTCAAAAGAAGGCAACGAAAGGCAACTACCTAACTATTCCCCCTGCAAGCCTACCTATCGTACCCTTATACTCATCAAATCCTCCCTCTCATTTTTTAATGCAGTGCTCAGCCCCTGTTTCTTGTCATCAATACATACTACTTTTTTTTTTTTTTTTTTTTTTTTAGCAAGGAGCTGACTGAGATTTAGGGCTGATGGGGACTTTGATTCAATGGTAACTTCAAAAGGAATGTGCTAGGTACTTACACATGAGTGACAGGCCATCAGTTCTCTTCCTGCACTTACTGTGCCCTGCTCAATAATCAAGGCAGCTTTTATAAAGATGCAAAGAATGCTGAACAGTTTGTCTCTGAGTCAGTTGACATTTTTATTTTATAAATAAAGTAAATGAGGGTGGGAGACACAAATAGAGAGCAAGAGCTGCAGATCTGCTCCAACCCCTTCAGAAGTCACCTAGTCTATGTCACAGCAAAGTTAGTCTTTACAGTCCTGGATGCTAATAAGGAGTACATATTCCTCCTCCAAGGAATTAATAAATCTTGAGACAGTTTACAGGAAGGACAAAAAAAGTCTTACAGCCTTTGGTGTGGACACTTGTGCTCTTATATGTTTGATGGGGGTGGGAGGGACAGAGCTGAAGGAACTGCAACATGGCTGAGGGGATTTTTTTTTTCAGATATTTCCATAAGTTAAGATCTATTCTAATACTTAGCTGAAGTAACATGGTAATTGCATTGGACAAAAATAGTGAGAATAAAGAACCAGCTTGCCCTATGACAGCTCTGCCACAGTTTGCAGAGCTCTATTGTGAGGGTCACCCACTGCCCTTCAAATGCATTTGGGACTTGGCTTGCAGCACCCACCATCATTCCAACCTCAAGGTCACTGGACATTGGAAAAACATGACCATTTCACAAAATCACAGAATCGGTAAGGTTGGAAGGGACCTCTGGAGATCATCTCGTCCAACCCCCCTGCTCAAGTAGGGTCACCTACAGCATGTTAGACAGGGTTGCATCCAGGCAGGTTTTGAGTATCTCCAGAGAAGGAGACTCCACAACCTCTCTGGGCAACCTCTTCCAGTGCTCTGTCACTCTCACAGGAAAGAAACTCCTCCTCATATTCGGGCGGAACTTCCTGTGGTTCAGTTTGTGCCCACTGCCTCTTGTCCTGTCGCATGGGACTATTGAAAAGAGTTCAGCCCCATCTCCTTGACACCCTCCCTTCAGATACTTATACACATTGATAAGATCCCCCTCACTCTTCTCTTCTCCAGGCTAAACAGGCCCAGCTCTCACAGTCGTTCCTCATAGGGAATGCTCCTGTCCTCTGATCATCTTTGTAGCCCTAATTTCTTCTTTTTTACTATAACAGACAAGGTGGACTTTCAAAAAATCACAATCCCATCTATGTCTTCAAAAAACACGTGCTTGTATTTGGAGCTAAAGCAGAATCTTCATTGCCTGTTGGTAGTAATTCAAACCCCCAAAACATACAGATATGCTTAATGAGCTCTGTCAAGTTAGGATCRTTGTAACATGCAAACCAGCAAGATATTGCCAAACTCGCTCCAAGTTTGATCAGAATCTCCCTCTGTTCTGTGAAATCAGATCACAGTATAATGAAAATAGGCTGCTTGATAAAAATTAAGATACCTCCTAGTTCAATGCAAAATGTAAAGAGGAGCATCTTTTTTGAGTTTTCAGCATTTCTGGTTTCAAGATTGTGTGTACAAGAAGGAAAAAAGACAGACAAATGCTGACAATAAAATTGTATGTGATTAAGGAATCCTGGGCTGATTTTTTTTTTTTTTTAATTCAAAGCGTAGTTCAGACCCAGTTTCCTCTTAGGCAGATCACACATTTCCATGAAAATATTTGCCCAGTAGAGTCATGTGTTTGCACTTTCATGGACTGATACTTCTCATCTTTTATGGGTGATACTTGAATATCTACTAAATACCCTTCCACAAAGATACAGGGCAATAGTCATGCATATCATGACAAAGTAGAAAAAAAGATAAGGGAAAAAATTAGATACAGTTTACAAACTTCTATCTTCCAACACATTTAAAATCATCTTCTGCTTCTTTATTTGGCCTCTAGCTTAAACAGTCCTCAATCTACTGTAGAGATCTTTATAATTTCAGCCATGGATTTGTTTGTGATTGTCCCAAAGATGGTCCAGTGAGCTACATCCCAATGTCAAGGAAGGCAAAAAAAAAAAAAAAAAAATCACAGAATCACAGAATGGTTGAGGTTGGAAGGGATCTCTGGATATCTTCTAGTACATCTAGACCCTTGCTCAAGCAGGGTCACTTACAGCACATTGCACAGGATTGCATCCAGGCACGTTTTGAATGTTTCCAGAAAAGGAAACATTATGAGATATCTCTGTATACCTACAGAGACTATGTAGGTATGATTACACAGGTGTACATCATTTTCCTCGTGTTATTTACACACAAATAGGATAGACAGACTGTCTAGCTTAAAAGCAAGATAGTCAGTCTGCCTGTTCTGAGCAGATTTAGAGCTCATCTTTATGGGTGAAATTGCTCTCCTTCCACTGAAGCCTCTGCCTAAATGGGTACTGCCAGCATTTCCCCCTCAATTAATTTCAGGAAGCAAAAGTTCAAATCCCTTCATATTATTTTCTGCAGCTGAAGCTCCTCATTATTTTAAAGGATCATGGCAGACAGACAGGTTTATGCTAGCCATCACCTCATACAAGCTGAATGTTAAAGAAAGTAAAGCAGGTAGAGCAGAAACCAGATGGAGAAAAGGCATAACCAAGCCAAATGCGATGTTCCACAAAAAGGGCTCCCCTTGGTCACATTATGGTAGTCAGAGTTTCCCATGACCTTCAAGATGCCACTTTAACTCCTTTCAAAGAGCCTCTCTTTGGAGCCTCTCTGCTGTTAAGATGTTCCTTCATTTGTCAACAGAAAAGCTACTAAATTGCTGCCCTGAGCAAATTTACATAGAAATTACCAGTGATACTCTGCAAACAGTAAGGAGAATTACAGGAGAGCCACCCAGCAGAAATATTCCTGGATAGACAGCCTACAAACAGAGTCATTGCTCAGACAGAGGGAAAAATGTTAAGGAAAAAATAGATTGTACTTGCATAGTCATTGATACATGTGCAGTGCTGTGAGCTCTGGTGGGGCTTGGGGAACAACAGTCCCTCAAACAGGTTTCCAAGTATTTACAAGTTCCATTTGTGTATCTGTCCCATGCAGCTCCATCTTCACACAAAGGCTGCAGAGGAGAGGGGGAATTGTTACCCCATCCCGATACAGGATGCCTGTCTTTTCAGTCTGGCACACTAAACTTTATCCTCATCCCTGATACAGGGTCCTTGCTGCCACCTCTGTAAGCTCCTCCCCAAGGAGAGCTTCTCAGTGCCCTTCCCAGTTGCTCATGCTCTAAAGGCAAAGCAGAAACCTGACTTTCATCTTATGACCTCTCTTTTAGGACACTTGATCTGATCTTAGGACACTTGATCTTAGGACACTTGATCTGAATTTAAACAATGCAAGTTCCAAGTTCTTTCTGACAGAGATTTCATTTGAATTGTTGCTGTCTCAAGACAGGTGCACTTTGAATGTTTAGATGCAATGATTTCCTCATGGCAGTAAACTAAGTCAATAGCTAGCAAATCACTTGGTTATACTGATAAAGGGGTGTTAGATGGACTTTGCAAGCAAGATCTTTAACAACGATACTGTTAGTTAAGCAAAGGCTAATGGACACTTACTAAAATGACATTCCCATTTCCTGGCCTTAATTCTCTCATTACTTATCTAYAGAGCACAACATACATGCATCATCAGCATTGACACCAAAATCCAGAAGCACAAAAAATGCGTCATGCACTGATGACTCAGCCTCAGAAGCAGTCAACTTTAGCTGCCAACTAAGTCAGATAAAGGGAGCTGATTTAACCCCAGGCATGACCAAACTAGGACTAGCAATGGGAACTTGCTTGTAGTGTCAAGTGCATGCACAAATATATGCTTACATGTGCAGATATATCTCTGCCTATTTAGGGAGCATTTTATGGGAATCTTTTCATAATTAAATTTTCTCACAAATGTAGGTCAAGATTTTCAAAAACAGATGTCCAATGTTAGGCATTCCAAAATCCATATTTAAGCATCTACAGAAGTGGCCTCATTCTCACAAGTGCTGAAATTACCAAGAGTTCTAAGCTGATCAAAACTTGAAAATCAGGCCAGTTCTTAAGTGATTGAAAATGGATTCAAGAGTCTAAGTTTAGGTTTAGGCATCTCTATTCTTGACTGTAAAATATTATTACTCATGCAAGATCTGCTACAATCTATCACAAATATAGGTCATTCTCAAAAATGTACTCTATTAATTGACCCAGATCTTCAGCTGCAGCTGTGAAACGCACTGCCTAGCCCAGAAAAGGATCACAAAGGTACCCATCATCCTTCTTGACCAGTTTCCTGGTGGTATTTATGGCAGCAAATTACAGTGACTACAAAAAGGACCCAGGGAACCATTGTGGCAGCTGACCTGGCCATATTCCCTTTATCCCAGTCTCCCTATACAGAAAGGATGGAACCAACATAAGGTTACACCAGTCAAATTAAAGAGAGTTCCTTCTCTGTCAGAGTAATCCTCCCATGGCCACCTATCTCAGTCTTTAAATCTTCACAACATGAGGGAAATAAGCCCCATATTTTATCAATGCCAGTCGTATTTATTAAACATGTTAATAGGATCTATCTGTTTATTTAAATGTTACTAAGCAAAATTCAGTAACATCTTGTGAAAACGGCTGTCAAAATCTTCAGCTTAGGGAAATTACAGGGAAACACATATACACAACCGCTTGGTATGCTAGAGTCTCAGTAAGGAAATAGCTTTCCCTTGTGCTAGATGTAGCAGAAGCAGAATAAAAGGATTCTTCTATTTAAAGGGGAAAAAACACATTAGGGAAGGGTTCATTAGTGAAAAAACAGATAGAAGGTGTGGGTTTTTTAATGCATTGATGTAACCTCTCTGCTTCCTTTGAAATCAAAATCATGACATGATTTTCTTCAAGTACTCTGTAACAAAATTCTCAGTGAAAATCMGGGTGTTCTGGGTGCTTCCTCGCAAATTTTTCAGGAGTATCTTTTAACAATTACTGCATGCTGTAACTTCAGCATTTCGAAAGCAACAAAGACAACACATTTCACATATTTAATGCACTTGTACACAGCTATACTATCCCAAACAGCTGGAAAGAACTGTCTGATGAGCAGACATCTTGAATGCATGAGATTCTTCATCAAATTTGGCAACATCTTACTAAAACTGTAATAAAAGTAATCATATTTCAATAGAGCCTTTCATCAAAATGATTCTCAACATATTCCCTATGTTTCCTTTTTTTTATGTATACTATATGCATGCATACAAAGAGTCAAATTCTCAGATGTCCTTAAATACTATTATTCCATTAACATCAATGGAGCTATGCTTATTTTGAGTAAGCCAGAACCTGGTCACAAATTTCTTTCCTTAACAATGAATTACAGCCATCTCTGGGAAGGCTACAGCCATTGTTCAACAGCACACAAACAACACTGACCAAGAGCTTTTAGAAGGAAATAAAGAAAAACGCTTCTTTGCAGAGAAGCATAGGGATTTTAATGTATGAAATGAATCCAAATTGGCCAAGACATTTAAATACTTAGTCAAGGGAAGAAATATTGCTTCAATACTATCTCTAAGAGAACAATGCTGCCTATTAGATCATCCACAACCATCCCATAGTTTATCTTAACCCTACAGAACATCTAGGTATGACTCTTACCAGGAAGCCACATGGACAGTATAATGACTTCCTCATCCCTATTACTCTAATCTGTTAAATCCACAGTTCTCTGTGGGCTACCCATGTAATTCCCTTGTATTTCAGCAGAGCTACCTGTGCTCTAATTTATGTCTACATGCTTCTTGAAACCAAAGTGCAAGAATGATTCATAGAATTGTTAAGGTTGGAAGGGACCTCTGGAGATCATCTAGTCCAACCCCCAAACGTGTGGCCCGTATGGGGATCAGACCCACGACCTTGGCATTATTAGCACCACGCTCTAACCAACTGAGCTAAACCTAACCCCCAAACKCTGCCTTATTTCCCCATACTGACATCTTCCCAGACACTAAAGAACTGTGGAGAGGCTAAGATTATTTGTACCAATTATATGGCTTCCAGACCATCCTGCAAACTCACCAAAGTGGGCAATTTCAAATTCAAGCAAGGCAATTTCAAATTCATGCTTGTCTGTAAAATACCCTGCAGACTTACCTTTACCTCATGTGAGCCAAAAGTACTCTAGTGCAAAGGTGGCATCACTGAGATCTTTATAGCAAAAATCCTTTTTCATCTCATACGTGGCCCAATGACTCATGAATTAGCGATAAATTCCCAAGGAACACTACATAGGAAATTGTGTGGGCCCTAAACTCATTTTTGCCCAGGAAGTTCCCACTTAACACACATGTTGTTACAGTTCTCTTTTCCCGATCATTTAATCAGAAAGCAAAGTGTATGAGAAGGATCCTGCTAGAAAATATCTGAATGAGTAGGAAGTGGTCCATAAAAAAAGGAGTGGCATTCACAATGGCCATTAAAAAGGCAATAGGAGAAAAGTTAAAAAGGATACAATGATACTGGAATCTGATGAAACCTGGACAGGAATCATGGGAAGCAACAGGGGAGAAATGTAAGCAAGAAAATTTTGCAGAGCCTTGGATGGCAAGTGTAATGGTTTGAGCACGCCACATAAAACAACTGGCAGTTCAGAAAGAAATGTTAGTAGAGAAAGATGGGCACAAATACAGAAACAGCTGCAATTTGCCACTCCAGCAGCCACTTGAGTGAACTGCACTAAAGGAAGTCAAAAGGAAGTGCAAAAGATGACAGATGACAGAAGCATGAATAAGGCTTTTAGCTGGAGGAATGAGTTTAATCAAAGTGGTTAGAAAAGCTAGATCTATAGTTGCTATGCCAAACCAAGAACTGGACAGGCAGCCAGTAGCCAGTTGCCTTACCCCTCCACTAAGCTGGAGCTCAGACCTCCAATTGGGTCCACCTCAGGTCCACCTTTGCATTGGTGGACCAATGCAAAGAAAGTAGCTACAAAGTCAACCGAGTGGTTCCTATCTACTACTGGACAAATAGAGTATTTGCTCCTTAGGCTGTCAACATGAGTTGAAAAGAGTGCCTATGAATTTTGGTATTGGTAAATTGCATGCTTTGCATGGCACAAGTTCCCAGGATATGCTCATTCACACAGCAATGCCAACTCCAGGTATTTCATAGCAAGTGCTTGTACTTGAAATTCTGCGCTTAATTTTGCAGACTTCTCCACAGGAGGACTCCAATGAAAGTTCTGTTAGAATATTCCTGCCGGAAGACAGTCAATTCCAGACTAAGAGTAGGTGAAGTGTCAAGGACAAAGTCTTAGATCCCTCTGCCACACACATTTCCGTCCTTACACCTTAATAAACTAAATCTTTTCTCTCACTAAGCAATGCATTGGCTGGTCCCTCAGGACTGCATCATCAACTTGAAACCTAGTGTTTATGAAGCTCATTTTCTCCTTTTATTAGCTCTTATCATTCTCTCTGCACTGTTGCAGGTACCTCTGCCATCGTTAAGAGAGCCAGCAGCTTGCAGCAGCCCCAGGCACAATGGATTTGTGTTAGGCACATAATGCTCTTCACCACAACCCTGTTATCCTGACAAATGTCCTGCCTTTCTTACTGCAACCTCAGAGTGCTGCCTCCCCCTTCTTAGAGGCAAACAGCTACAGAAAAAATAAATAACATGTGCTCCGCTATTTAGACTTGTATCACTATAAAAAGAAAAAAAAAAAGGAAAGGAAACAGAAAAGAAGAAAGAGACATTCTGGCTAATATCAGTGCCAGCAAATGCACAGAAAACTGTTAACAGATCAAAGTTAGCAAATATTGAAAACAAGTGGTTGAAGTTTTGGCTAGCCTTTGTGTGGAATACTGGTTGCTAACATCCAGCATACAATTCTGCCTCATGCCTATACCACAGTGAAAGTGCAGCTCATGAGAAATGCAGAGACAAAAACAATGAACAGACACTTAGCTGTTAGCAGTAACACCAGGAATGTGCTTTGGAGATAYTGGTAACAGATGCATCAGTGTAAGAATATATTTTAGTAGGTAGTTACTGATTATTTGGCCTAAATATATATTTTCCTCTTACTTGATCATTTGTTTACACTCTGAAGTATCAGCGATCGTTTATTACTAAGAGTTTGCTTGTTACTTATAAAGTTCTACGTGACATTTCTCTAACACTGTTAGACTTCAACAACACTGCAYAGCAATGAGTTCCGGAGGTTGGTTACATACAGAAAAACAGAGGACTTCTTAGGTTGCAATATACAGCTTCTTTTATTTATTATTTATTACCATCTTTCTTTTTACTTATTTATTATGGGAACCCTCTGGCAATATGTGAGTGGGAACTGCAGCTATAGCCCTGATTTGCTGTATCATAGTTTTACATTAGGCAACATAATATTTCCTTCCATTTATTAAATATTTGTAGTTAGTGAAAAATGGCACACCTTAATGATATTATTTATTAGAAAATAAGAATAAATCCACTGGCTCTCAGAGAAGTCCAGAACGCTTTGCAGAATGAAGTCAGTGCTGCGATTTCAATATTCAATTATGGAGCGCTATGCCTGATAATAGCAAGCATGTTTCACTGCAGGTTAACATTACGTAAGTTATCACAAGCACACTGTGCCCCGTAACCTTTCTTTTGTTTTTAATATTAAGAATCTCCTCTCCTTCCTTAATTTAATCCCAGCTTGAAGGGCTAAAGATAAAACTTGGAGAGAGGCTTTCATTGTTGGATTTCTCAGCTTTCTAATTAGATACTGCAGTTCATAAAACTTCCACTGCAGTAAAGAATCAGAGAAGCTAGCAGATTGAGGCAGATTGGAAATGTCTTAATCCCTCTGACCTTTACCACAATTTTCTTTCTCCAGTAGAATACACAGCTGACCTTTTCCACCCACTGACAGCACAGCTTATGGTAGATCTCCATTAACCAAAGCTCTCCTTAAATTCACTGCAGCTACTGCTGGTAAACCAGCTCAGTTCTGCAAGGATATTATAATGCACAACACCCTTAAACCTTAACTGTTGGTTGATACTTGTCCCCGAAAGTCGCAATTATTACATTTGCATACGTGCCAGCTTTCCAGACRTGCGCAGAGGCAAAACACCTGCAAGATAGCCAAATACTACAGATGTACCCAGCACAAACAGGGCTGAAGTGTTGCCCTACATACCGTATGTGTTCATCTAGGTCACAAACTCTGCTGGGTGGAAGGACATCTCTGTAATTAGGCTACCAGCCCAGCGCAGGGAAGACCCTTCACAGACTTAGTATGTGACCTGAGGAAAGTCACTAGACTCCCTTTGCCTCCACTCTTATAAAATGGGGATGGATTGCATCTCGTTACTTCAGTGTGTTATGAAACCTTTGAAGACAGTGAATCATTTCCAGCTACCCTGGTAACAGAGTCCAGATGGAGAAATCTGTAGAATATTTTAGGTGCACAGTTTATCATTTAATTAGAGAAAGACAACAAAATACTGTGGGATATGATATAAAGGTTTTATTGGTTTGAGTTGGATATGGGTGTTATTCATGACCAGAAAAGTCCAGAGTGATTCATGAAGGTCATATCAACCAACTCGCAGAAAATCTTTATACCCAATTGTACCATCCTAGTCTTCATACATTTCATACTTTTATTAAGAAAACTGAGTGTTTGTGCTGCTTTTATATTTTTTCACATCTTTTTAATTGAAACTATTTTTGTATTGCTCCAGCAGTAAAGCTAGACTCACTTAATAACCATGTGTCCAATTGCAAAGCTTGCTGAGGAAGAGAAAACAAAAAATAAACTAACACTTACTCCAAAAATAACCTGAACTCCTGTGCTTTTTTTTATTTTTTTTTTATTAGAGTAATTACAGACACCTAAAGTCAAGAATCCTTTGACTACTTATCCCAGGTCTTGATACAGAGCACTGGAAACTGACCAATTTGACACTTCAAATCCACCCAAACGTACGTATCTCTATGATCAGCAAAGGCAAAGATGCTGGGATCTGTATAGAGGTCAAAGGCTATAAGACACTATGACAAAAGACAAATTTTCAGCTACAAATCAAGGTAGCCTTTGACAGGGGTCAGGGAGCAATATTTGCTATCTGAAGAACCTTTCTCACTAAGACTTGGCTTGAGTTTCCCTTGAGGGAGTGCACTCCAGAAGGAAGCCCAGGAGTTCCCATCTTGCAAGTTTACAAGAAAATGAACAGTAAAAGATAGAAATACAAATGCTGGGACATAGAGATGAAGAAAGGAGGACAAGGATGTGCAAAGGCACCACATTACAAATGGAGACCAAACTTTCTCACCATGAAGTCATGGGTGGAGGAGGAAGGGGGCATAGAATTGAGCCATTTTCTGGATATTAGAAGTAAAAACTATCACAACAGCAGCTCACCTCAATTTAAACAAAAGCAACAAAAAAGGAAGTTATTTACAGAAACTCTATACGTTTCACAGGAAAAAATGCCAAGGACTTGCTTTTCCATGATCACTGAATACACTGTTTTGAATCATAGAATCATAGAATCGGTAAGGTTGGAAGGGACCTCTGGAGATCATCTCGTCCAACCCCCCTGCTCAAGTAGGGTCACCTACAGCATGTTAGACAGGGTTGCATCCAGGCAGGTTTTGAGTATCTCCAGAGAAGGAGACTCCACAACCTCTCTSGGCAACCTCTTCCAGTGCTCTGTCACTCTCACAGKAAAGAAACTCCTCCTCATATTCAGGCGGAACTTCCTGTGGTTCAGTTTGTGCCCATTGCCTCTTGTCCTGTCACWTGGGACAACTGAAAAGAGTTCAGCCCCATCTCCTTGACACCCTCCCTTCAGATACTTATAGACATTGATAAGATCCCCTCTCAGTCCTCTCTTCTCCAGGCTAAACAGGCCCAGCTCTCGCAGTCGTTCCTCCTAGGAGAGATGCTCCAGTTCTCTGAACATCTTCGTAGCCCTACGCTGCACTCTCTCCAGTAGCTCCACATCTCTCTTGTACTGGGGAGCTCAGAACTGGACACAGTACTTGAGATGAGGCCTCACCAGGGCTGAGTAGAGGGGCAGGATCACCTCCCTCGACCTGCTGGCAATACTCTTCCCAATGCACCCCAGGATACCATTAGCCTTCCTGGCCACAAGGGCACATTCCTGGCTCATCATCAATTTGTCATCTACCAGCACTCCCAGGTCCTTCTCTGCAGAGTTGCTTGAAAATAAAAGTAAACTGGAACTAAAGAATATCTGAATAGGCCTGAGATACATGCTACCAATAAGGAACTTCTTAAGGAATGACCTCCAAAGACAGCTAGAATAGTCAGGAATGTAGCCTTCAAAAGTGATCACAAACAGTACAAAACATCAAGTCCTGTATCTGTGACCCAGTATAATTATAGCACAAAAATTTTAGTGATCAACTAAAATTCTCTTTGGGTAAATGCATTTTTGGCTCCACAAAATTCCCCTGCAGTTTCATATGCAGAAAATATTCTTTCTTTTGACTTGCTTGGCCACGAATCCGCCAGAATGTTTTATACCATGATAAGACGATACAGTTTGTAAAGCTCCGTAAGGGGCTTCCAGAAGGAAAAACAAACGTACCTCCAAAAAATGGCATTACAAGCAAATGTTAACCCACATATTAAGACAATCAGATCCAGTGCATGTTCCATGTTCATTAAATTTAGAATTCTACTGACACTCTCTAATACTTTATTTTACACTGAAAGACATTTACAATAGGGATGTCATTAAAAATTGACTTTTTATTGTATTCTCCCCCTCCCCCCCATATTTGGGATATACTGACTCAGGCTGTAGATGAACAGTGTGACTTATGATTGAAATATAAAAATGTAACAAAAATCTTACATATATATATATATATATCATACATATTATAAATATCTATAGTTATACATTACACATAGGGCAATATAGTTTATTTGTAAGCTTTCTTTATTATTTAATTTGCTCCATTTACTGTTCATCCAGCATGATATTTAAAATAAAATTCATGTAGGTAAAATTCAGGTTTTGACAGAAAAAATTAAGTTTTGAAAACCTAAAAGCCTAATTTCTCTATAGAATTCCAGCTCTCTTTTGCAACATGGAAGTCTAGGAAAGTATCTAAAGGACGGATCACTCATTCTTACTTAGTGGGTTTGACTCTGACTTTTCTCTCTTCATTTTTCATCAGACTCCCTACCAAACATTGCAAGCTCCACTGGACAATGTCAAGCAGGAATAGACACGAAGAACTGTGCTTGTCTTAGACTTGATTTAGGAAGACAGTTTCAAACTTGAATATGAAAATCCTAGACAAATACAGACTAAGGAGAGAAATGATAAAATTCGACAAACATGTGAGAGATCAAATCAAATTAAAAGCAGGAAAAGTTAGACTGAAGAGCATTGAAATCTTCCAGAAAGTAACAAGATGTTATGAAGTTATTATTTATTCTTTGTAATGCTTGCCACAGAATGTCAAATCTGGATCACAAATACAAAGTCTCCCCTTTCTCAGAGGGTGAGACAATTGAATAACAAGACTATAAAGAAAAATGGAAAAAACAATTGAAACTCAATGGCGAGGTGCTCTCTCAGCCCATCTCTCCATGATCTTTAAATCCAGCTCTGAATTTGCAATTACCAATTCCACTGTCTCCTAGCAGAAGCCTGGAACACTTTGGACTCACTCTGCTTTGCTAGGAGAGAATGTCCTTTTCAAGGTCTACTGCCTTTTCCCATCAATCACTCCTCAGCTGACAAACAAATAACTCATCCCAAAATCTACATTGGAGGTGAGGGAGCACATCAGTCTGAGATCCCCATTCTTTTCCCTAATCTGCAACTGATAACCCTCAGTGTGACTCAAATATCCCTGGGAAGAGGCTTAAAATAAAGCAAAACTGCAATTGTGAGAGCTTGGATAAACGAACAGTTTTTCTGAAATATTTCATCTAGTTACAGCTGACAGGAGTTTGCAAACTTCTCCCACTTCATCAAAAGTTTGGAGCTGCATCACAGTCATACTCTTAAATTATAATCAAGAAAAAAGTAATGAGCTTTCTTTGGTTTTGCATCAGATGTATGGGACTTTGTATTTCACAAACCTGTAATGATTATACCATTCCTCATACAGGTGGTCAAATAGTGATCTTACAGGAAATGTGAAGTTGAGATGTTCAACACTGAAATCCAGGGAATTTTCTAACTGTGGCTAAATCACTTTATCATCTCTTCCTCTAAAGCAACATTAGAGAAGTAGCAGACTAGTCTTGCTTTCTCTTCCATCTTTAAAAGAGTTTGTTTATACATACATGAGGAGAAATGGGGAGAGAACAGACAGGGAAGAGTCCTATTTTCAGCACTGCAGTGTGTCACCAAGTACTCTGTCGTTTCCTTTACCACTAGGGCCAGTAAGACTTTGTTTGCCCTTGCCTGCCATATTTGCTTTGTAAGGTCTGCCACATACAGGCATATTCACTGTGGCATAGGAAATGTGGGACTTTCTCATCTACAAGGCTAATTAGGTCAGAGATTCCTATTTCACTCCAGCATCTCTATCAAATGCTTTCAAGTAGAGCACCAAAGCTCTTAATTGCAGTCATCCTTGCGCTGTATTTCAACCCAACAGAGACAAATATCCTGGAAAAGTACAGGGAAAATCACTACTTACTATTAAAAACAAGAGTTTGTTTTTCTTGTTTTAAATGCATTAGTTAAAAATCAGTTGGCTGTTGGGTTGGCATTCTGAGCCAGAGCCAAGCACACATCTCTCCCTCAGCTTACATTAGTCTTGAGAACACAAGCAATAAAAAAGCTGGGGTTTAATGAGTCTACATGTGGTCAGTCTGGTGGAACAAAATAGGATGGTCATTTTTGGAGCCATCCCTGTTTGAAACAGGAGTTACAGAGGGGGAAAACAAGAGTAACATAGAATTAAGGACCTGCAGAGATATTTTGTTCAAAGGATTTCACAGACAGTGACTCCCTCTTGGCTTCTTTATTCCAGTTGATTGTTCAAGGCTATTGCCAAGTGCTGGCATGGATCTGCTGAGCCAGAGCAGTTTCTATCGGCCTTTAGCATAACTACAGAAGTGCATCTGGGTTGAGGCACAAAGGCTGAGCCTCCCATCCAGATATAAAGATATTTGCTTTTAGGGACACTCAGTTCAGATAAAATGTACACTGTACAACGCACAAAAGGAATATATTGAGATCCCCCCAGCAGCTCTTAATCCTTTCTGTAACTATATCTGAAAAACACAGTAGAATCTTCTGCTAAAACCTGAATGTGTAAAAAGCACAGACTTTCACCATTAGCACTGAGGGAACATTCTTTAATTGCTAATTGTCTCAAAAATATGAACGTAAACATGCTGGATATAAACATACTTTACTAAATAGGGAGTCAACATGAGACACACTGCAGAGGAGATATATATTGCCATGATATCATTTTCTTCCACTCACAAGAGTGGAAGTATCCTCTCTTTTTCCTAACTCATTCCACAAATGCATCATTTTAGGGTATTCCCTTTGTTACTCAGCTTCTTAACAGCCTTCTTTCATTTTCCTGGCCTCCACAGCACTCAAATGCAGGAAGAGTGACAAACCATTAACCTGAGAGGTGCTCAGATATAAAGAGGATGGGCTGATAGAAAATTCTTAAAATAGACTGAATTCATCTTATACACAAATCCTTGGGCCACCCAGAGAAGGAATCTTCAATTACTCTGAGCCAATTTAATGAGCTTTTGAAAATTTTACCTTGGCAACTCATTCTCCAAGCTACAAAACAGTGAACAGAGGAATGTGAACAGCAGACAAGTGAATGGTTAAAATCCTGCTTGTGATCTGCTGCAGACACTTTCACTGAAAATGTTTAAGAATAATAGTTCTGTGTAGGAACGAAGAACTGTTGATATTTTAGTCACCTCTATACAGTCTAGATTTAAAAAAAAGTGCAATTAATGATTATTCAGAAGTGGACTATTATAACCATTAAAAATAATATTCATACAGATTGTAATCAGCTTCCACATCTCTCAGCATGTACGTAGGTTGGAGATGAGCACCACGGCCAGCAGGCAAGGTCTTTTCTGGTACTGATTGGGGTATATATTAAAATTTTAAAAGTTACTCTGATTAATTCACTTCAAGTCAGCTTAATTATCCTATCTGCTAGGATTCTCAAGGAAGTCAATTGCTCTCTTTAGTTTCATGATTTAGCGTCATGTCTTTTTTTGAACTACACTGAGACCCACCAACTCACAAGGAAGTTGGCTAGGACTTTTTCAGACACTGTTCATGAAAGCAATATTTAGAAAGATAATCTCATAATAAGACTCTGAGTCTCACTCAGACTCAGCTAAAGGAAAGCAGCTCTTTCCTTTAGTATTACATATTGATACAATGTAAATTAAGTAATTTAAGTTTTCTTGGGCATCTTCTAAATACTTTGCCTTTGCACGTAAGCACTGAGGAAATTTCTTTACAGCACGTTTGTCCATGGGCATAGGCAAGCTGCTGGGAGAAGGAAAGCTGGAAGGATTTTGCTTCTTGATTAGTTTTATTTGGGATGTTCAAGGAAAATCTTCATCACAATAATATCTGTCCCACTAATATCTGGACTGAGAAAGTAGCATCCTGCTTTGTAGAGCAGTCAATTTTAAATTGCTTTTGAAGGAGGCTATCTTTGACTTTTCTTACTAATTTCTAATTATCTATGGAATCATTACAGCTTTACCTGTTCTGCTAATCTGTATCATCTTCAAGGCTTGAAAAATCATCCTACAAATGCATTTTGCTTCCTAACCTCTTGAAGAAGCAGGCCACTATTACACCATTCAACAGATGTAGAACACAGGGAGGCAAGGTGAATTATTGGTGGCCTTACAGTGACTCAGTAATACTGATGAGTTTAAAAACTGTCCCTTCCGATTTCAGTCATGTTCACTACCTAATCCATATCCTTCCTCTATTTATTATGTTAATGAATCATGGGTAAATGTTCATACAGCTGTGACAGGCAATGTTTCTACAGGCCCTACTCCTGCAGCAGGGCCTTTCAAAAACTCTGTTGCTCTTGATCTTCAGTACCTCAGACCAGTGCAGATGTGGGATCTCACATGACCAGTAGCATTTCCTAGTATTACATAGAAGTTCTTTTTTTTTCCCYAACAGAAATTAACATTCTGAACTATCACTGCAGTTTTATTAAGTGCAGGAATAGGGACTAGGCAGAAAGAGACCAAGACATTCATTTTCTCCTATAATCAAGGGCTTAAGCAAACCTAGCTCTGCAGAGGTGAGAGGCTTCCAGACACTAAAATAATCCACCCTGGTAGCTTTTGTCAATTTAATTATTTTCTACTGAGATTGGTACTCACAAAAACATCTCAGATTGACAGGCCTGGAGACAGTGTCCTATGTTATCTATGGAACAGATATAGTCCAAGCAGCAGCAGTGCTCTTAGGTCTGATTTATTTTCATTTCAGTCTTAAGTGTGTCCTTCTATTTTTAATTGACTATAGAGATGTCTCCCCACTAGCACCATCCTTTATTTTTCTCTAAGAGACAAGAAAGGTGGTTCCTTCAACTATATAGATTTTATTTCTAAACCTGATTAATTGTCCCTAAATACAGGCTGTATCTTCATAAATACTTTTATTACTGGGATTACCAAAGCACCTACAGGTTAATTAGTCAGTGACATAACTTTTAAATAGAGAAACTAATCTGTAATTACGTTTTAAACAACCGTCTTGGTAGTTACATTTTAAGAGTTACTTGTTTTATGGAAAATGGCTGTCATTTGCTGAAACCAAAACTACGGAAATGTGACGGGGCACGAAAATCAAGAAAAGAGAAATGAAAATGGGGGAAATAGCCATTTTAAGATGCTGACTGTCATATGCTATTTCACTTGTACACATACCACTAGCTACAGAGGAACATAGCCTTCTTAGGCAGAAGAATAGGAAAAGAATGTAATAACAATGAGGAAGAAGTTACCACCAACATCTGCAGGAGGCAAAGGAGAAGAAAAAGGGAAAGGATAGTCTAGTGAGTAGGCAACCAGTAACCTGCTTAAACCTGGGCCTCAGGAGAGKCACAAACATAGAGGTTGGGGTGCTGCAGCAACCTGAATCACAAAGCCGTGGCTGACTACCCACCCATTGAGATGGGCATTCAGGGATTTGGCAGTAGGCAGCAATCAGGGAATCTGATCCTCACACATAAAGTAATCTCCTAATCTCCAGACTTGATCTAAAGCATGAAGTTTAGTACCCTTTCCAATTTTCCTGTTACTATTAACAAGAATAACCAAAGTTACAGTGAGTTATCTATGTATATGTCATCTCTCTCTGCATTTTGATAAGCTCTTGGCCTCAGTGACACCCTGTGGTAAATCATGCATTGTAAGACCTAGGTTCAGTTCATTACAATACCACATATTTATTTTGTGTTGTACCAAAAATCTTTAAAGACAAGGTTTTTAAAGGAATTTAAGCACTTAACAAGTCTTTACAGATCTGACAAAAATCATTTGTATAATGGGTATAACAGCAACTTGCTATACCTTACTTGTCTTTACAACATCTCCAAATTACAGACTGTAAAGGGCTTCAGTACTATAGTAATGAATATGCAGGTATGTGAGGGAGCATGTACTTAGCTATGAAATTTGGTAAGCTTTTGTGTAATGGCTAGCCAGTGCCTCCTTCAGCTTGAAAGAATTGTTCTCTAAAGATTATTTTCTCTAGCTCTTTGTCCAGTTCAGTTTTAAATAAATAAAATATCACAACTGTCTCAAAAATAACACTCACTATGATTTTCTTGTTTAGAGTCCCTCCACTTTTACTGATAGCCACAAATCTTTCATCCTGTTGGCCTGTCAAGAGAAGAAAGACATGGCCATTATACAAGCATAACTATGATAAAGGATTCCTGAACTGCTTGTTGAATTTTATCTTGGACAAAATCTGCAGAGCTGTCAAAAAGGCAGCCCAGGGAAAGCACACTCCCATTGACCCTCTGTAGCCACCTCCTTTCCTTATGCCTTATCCCAATCCTCCCCCTCAGTTACTTCTCACATTGTTTTTCCGAAGTCCTTGTCAGGTTACAATTGGAAGATTTATTCCCTACTATAGCTCCTCTGACACAGATTTTCCCACAAAACCTTTAAGCGATTTTTGCACTTTAATCTGTATTATAAATGTTACAACAAATTCTTGAACTTTGTATCAGTGTGACATCTGATATTCTAACACTAACAAAGCCCACTGAAACCCTAGTATCACTCCTGAGCATCTGTAGGAAAGGCATGGTGATGAGGGATGGTGGTAAGGATGGAAAGATTGCGAACTGCTCCCTCTTAGAATCTTGCTTGGTATCTCTAACAAACTGAGTCCCCAAAACATCATGACAGCCAGAAAGACTCAAGATCAACATCCATTTGAAATGCCCCCTTTTTAAAACAGGGATACATACTGCCCTCATTTAAGATTTAGATTTAGTTCCCTCCCACTTGGACCCTTGTGTTACCTTGTCATTTGTTTTGATAAATTATTTACATAGGAATTGTCGAGTCACCAAGCAGAGGGAAAGGAAATTGCTATTTATGACTAAAGAACAAAGCCTGCTGCATTTTAAAAAAAAAATTAAAAACAAAGCATTCTGTGACATGAGTCAGATAATACTGAGTGGGAAGATCACACTCCAGCAGGCTGTGGTAGAACAGGTGGAGCTGATGATACAGTTTCAGTATATGCAGCGGGTGTGTATCCCTTCAAGGACTTGGAGAATTAGCGCTACAAAAACTACTCTTGCAAGGATGTCTCATTGCTGAAGTTGTACTTCAAAAACACTGAGATTTCTAAGCTCTTTTCCTGGGCCTATCAATGACATGTTACATTAGTATTTTGCCTGTGTTTCTTCCTCTTCAAGACAGGGAAAGTTCCATAGATTTATCTCACAGGCTAGTTGCGAAGCTACTTTTGAGAGCAGATGGCATCGTTTGCAAATAGAAGATATACTAAAGTAAAAAACACTTAAACTACTCCTAGGACACACAGTATAGTGAGCAGTGCACAGAGGGTATTCCATGAGGGGGTCTTGGTACATTCAAATCTCTATGGAAAAGTACTTGCCTTTAAACAGTAACAGAAGCCCTTAATGGCATTATTTCTTTTACATATTGAAAAGATCCGTGAAGTACTGCAATGGAAAGCATGGACAAACAGTTTGAAGCCTCTTCCATACAATTTAAGAAATATAACTTAGTCTTCTGCAAGATAGAGGCTTTCAGGTCAATGGACTTCTGTAACAGTACCTTAGCTTTGTACAACGTGTGGATGCAGGTCCTTTGCTTTCTGGTCTATTACTTATGGTAACACAGCATTGCTCATTCTGCTTAAGGGTCAGTTCTGTAACAACATTTATCTCCAAATTATAAAATTAATAATACCAAAATTAAGAGTTACTATTTCCATGAAGTTTACCTAACAGGTCCTTCCTTTCTTTTGAAGACACATTACTTCAGTTTTCTTCCTACTGGAAACTCTGCCCAATAGCTCCCACATCTATTTCCACATGCATTGTGCAGAGGCACCCATCCCTCCAAGAACATACAACCCTCTYTGAACTTTCTGAAATAGGGAATTTGGTACTAAAGCTGTTTTTTGGTGAATTGGATAGAAGCATGTTATTCTGTCAGAGCCAGATAGCCAGGTGCCTGATATCATTCTGTTTCAAGTCTACATTGAGAGCAAAACTGCTCTAAATAACATCATCAGACCACAGATAGCAAGACAAACATACCCTGTCTTCCTAATGTGAAAAGATGTGGTTTCACTTTGAAACCAAACATTCTTATATTTCTCCCAAACCCCAAATTTTCCAAAAGCCTTGTTTCTGACTCTGGCATATCCATGCAGGATTCCATCCTCTGAAGATTTCCGCCCTAGTCTTTTGACATCAAGGAGTTCAAAGGAGTTGTGTTAAAACAAAGGGCCCCTCCTGATATTTTGAGTTAATTTACTGAAAAATATTAGTAAAATACATAATAATAGGAAGCTGAAAGCTGGCTATTCTCCAATCTGTGTCACACACCTAAGATATACTTTGTCCCTTCTATCTTCTCAGTATCAGACCTCTTATCCTGAACTCCAAAAGTCAAGTCTGCTCTCAGGGCTAACTTACTTAATAGCTGATATGTCAACTCCAAAGTACTCCAAGCTTTTATGCTTTGACAGACATAACAGTGTTACTTCCAGATAATTCAGGAAGCTTTTTAAAAGGGCTGAAAGTCACTGAATTTAACCAACTGATTTATTCCACCTCTAGGATTACAGATTGCCTGAGTCTGTCTGTTTTCTCAATTAAATTGACATGAATAAGCAATAATGTTGCTGATATCAGAGAAGTCACATCAGTGCGAAAGAAAACATCAGGTCCACAGTGCGGAGACCAGCCCTGGCATTAAAGTAGCCCCTTCAGTGGCTCAGCAAATAATTTAAAATAAACAAATAATACAAACAAGAGATAGCAAAACCAAATTTGGATAATGAGATCTTTGGGTTTGCTTATATTTGCAATATTATTCATACAAACAAACAGTAACCCTAGGTGCTCTGAAATAAGTCAAGAACGTTCCCTAAAGGTTTGTTAGCTGACTGTTTGCCTGAGGGCTACTGAACCTACTACAGTCTTGCTGTAGCTGTCTGCTGAAGAAACCCATCCTGATAGTCTCAAAATCTGGTAACAGGCTAGTCACTGAGTGTGCCAGGAAAAATCCTTTGGAGACTCCAGTGAGAGATATATTTAGTGTGCCTAGTGTGGGATGCSAGACATTGACAGCACAGATCACATCCCATTTGTAATGTACATTAGGAGCTTCTACTCAAGCTAGAGAGAAACATCCTCTGTCTTTCCATGGCAAAGAGTTCAACTTAAGCACAGTGCAGAATAACGGCAGTGCTAAGGGATGAGGCAAGATCCTTGAGGGGAAAAGTAATGATGCAATTGGCATGATTGCTTATACCTTCTTGAGGAGACTGAGCTAGTAATTTGTAAAAACAAACTCATTAGATGAAAATAGGAATGGCACCAATCTGCTGCAATGACTTCAACAAGGCTTTCGACACTGTCTCCAATAACATCCTCCTAGGCAAGCTCAGGAAGTATGGGCTAGATGAGTGGACAGGGAGGTGGACTGAGAACTGCTGGAAAGGCAGAGCTCAGAGGGTTGTCATCAGTGGCAGAGTCTAGTTGGAGGTCTGTGGCTAGTGGAGTTCCCTAGGGCTCAGTGCTGGGTCCCGTCCTGTTCAACTTGTTCATCAATGACCTGGATGAAGGGACAGAGTGCCTCCTCAGCAAGTTTGCTGAGGATATCAAACTGGGAGGAGTGGCTGGTACACCCGAGGGCTGTGCTGCCATTCAGAGAGACCTGGACAGGCTGGAGGGTTGGGCAGAGAGGAACCTAATGAAGTTCAACAAGGGCAAGTGCAGGGACCTGCACTTAGGGAAGAATAACTCCATGCACCAGTACAGGCTGAGGGTTGACCTGCTGGAGAGCAGCTCTGCAGAGAAGGATCTGGCAGTGCTGGTGGATGACAAGTTGACTATGAGCCAGCAATGTGCCCTTGTAGCCAGGAAGGCCAATGGTCTCCTGGGGTGTATTAGGCAGTGTTGCCAGCAGGTCGAGGAAGGTGATCCTGTCGCTCTATTCAGCCCTGAGAAGGCCACATCTCGAGTCCCATGTCCAGTTTTGAGCTCCCCAGTACAAGAGAGACATGGAGCTACTGGAGAGAGTGCAGCGTAGGGCTACGAAGATGATCAGAGAACTGGAGCATCTCTCTTACGAGGAAAGACTGCGAGAGCTGGGCCTCTTTAGCCTGGAGAAGAGAAGACTGAGGGGGGGATCTTATCAATGTCTACAAATACCTTAAGGGGGGATGTCAAGGAGATGGKGCTGAACTTTTTTCAGTGGTGGCTAATGACAGGACAAGATGCAACAGGCACAGACTGAACAACAGGAAGTTCCACCTGAATATAAGGAGGAATTTCTTCACTATGTGAGTGACAGAGCACTGGAAGAGGTTGCCCAGAAAGGTTGTGGAGTCTCTGGAGATACTTAAAACCCACCTGGATGCAACCTAACATGCTGTAGGTGACCCTGCTTGAGCAGGGGGGTTGGACTAGATGATCTCCAGAGGTCCCTTCCAACCTCAACCATTCTGTGATTCTGTAATGAGCAGACAGTAGAGCAGTCCCTGTGTGTCATTCTCCATTCTGGGTTTGAGCCACATGCTTGAAAGTTCGGGATCTTGCTGTGTTTAAATGAATATAGCCTAATGATTTTTCTTCTCACATTACTTTCCCAAGCCAATATTATGTAACAAGAGGAACCACAAAAGAGAAAAGCAACACAGCAAAACTGTGGGCAGACTAGAATAGGGCTTCCATCATTTTTGCCATATAGACCTTAATTTGTCAAGGGGAAGGAGATGAAAGACTGGATGCTTTAACCAACTGTTTTGGTCTTAAAATAAGCCAGTAACTCATATGGGACAGGGAGTTTCCAGTTACCTCCACACTTTGGTCATTTTTAAGAATAATCACAACATTCCAGACTACCATCTAGCTAAAGAAACACTGTTCAGGGACTAAATCCTTGAGATGATGTAATATTCCTTTTACAGATGAGAGCACAGAGTCACAGAGAGATTAAATGACTTGCCTAGTATTATAAAGTAAATCAATGATAAAGTATGGAAAAGAATCAGATGTCTAGATGCCCACTTCTGCGCATAAATCACTAGACCATAATTTCTTCTGCAAGATATCTTTTCCTCCTTTCATGTGCTGTCTGGCTGCCAGAGTAAGATTATTCTACATGCTGCATGAAGTAGTATTTTTTCAAGTCTAATTCAAAATCTGTCAAGCCAGGGACTTTCTATTTTATACTCTTGGGAAAGGATTCCTGACAGTGCAGACACATCTCAGTGACAGGAATTTTTCCATGATACTTATCTTAAATTTTCCTATTCTCTACTTGTAATCATTTAAATTTCTTGTCTCCTTCTGTAGTATTTACAGTCCTCAAATACTGGAAGATCCTTCTCCTTCTCTCTCTCTCATTTATTACTTAATCAAGCAATACAAAACTCTTTCAGTCTCCCCTCTAAAAAAGAAAAAAACTTTCATCTCCTACCACGTTTTTTTTTCCTCTGGACTTCCTCCATTTACCCAGTAGAAGACACTCAATTTGGTCTTTCCACAGTGTGTCCTTTAGCCTTGGTCTGTGCCCTGATTGCTCACAGGATGGACTGCAGACCCCACATAGGATGGTGGGAGAGCAGGGGTCTGAATTGGAAAATCAGTGGTGTTGCAAGACCTCTAGAATTGAAGGATTACAAGCAAGCTCCTGAGGGAATGTTTCCACCTATCCATTTGAACTGGAAGGAGTGCTAGATTCTCTATTAATGTTGGGATAATTTACTCAAAAGTGAAAGGCAAAACTTTGCTGCTTCCTTCCAGATCACTTCCCCATTTTGCCCATTCAGCTCAGAAAAAAACAGACCTTAAATCCCAATACTAAATAATAAAAAAAACATATTTTGTTTCATTATCTGGCTAAACGAGCAAGAGGCAAATGCCAGTACTGGAGACCCTTACTGTTTCTACTGTGGTCAGAATTAAGCATCACAAAAATGCCATCTCAGCAGAAATATACAACCACTGGCTGCCACATTAACATAAAGCATGGCAGCCAGAAATTATTGCTGCCTCTAATCTCCAAACACTCAGGAGCTGAACTGCACTCAGCAGAATGACCTGTCCTCCTTGATGCATTAGTGTTTGCACTCACTCTACCTCTCTCTCACTCTCTCCCTCTCTTATGCACAAACAGCCTTACTGGAGTACAGAGATTTATGCTTCCTGGAAAAAAAAAAAAAAAAAAAAGCAGTATTTTAACTGCCTCTGCCTGGTCTCCTTCCACCTCTCTTTCTCTAACATACTCATCTACCCCTAATTTTTCGAGAACACTCGTATTCCTATTTTGGGTGAAGGTCAAGAAATAAAGACCGACCCAAAACTTCATCAGCATCTTGCTTTTACCACTCTAGAAAAGGAGACTCCATGAAATCTTTTTTGCTAATAGTTCTAATATGAAACTGATGTGAAGCAGTTAACACTTGGAACAAGCAGCTATAAAGAACCTATGTAAACGTGCTTACACAAAGTCATTTAAAAAACTGATGATCCTSTTTCCTTTGTGTTTATACTGCTGTCTCTGTCCTCTCCCCTCAATTCTTGTCCTGCCTATCCATCTCATCCTCACTGCTCCTTCAAAACATCACACCTATGCTTATGAAGAAATCTATCTAAAACTAAACTAGCAGAAACCAATGCATAAAAGCTCTTATTTCAATTGAAGAGTAGCTTATTTTAGTTTAATGACTGACTCCTTATTTTAAATTGCTCTTAGTTGATTAAAACTAAATTGAAGAGAACCAGACTTAACTGAAGTAAGTGCATTGGCTTAACTAAGCTTACTTGGAACAGCACCTTTAATTAAACTCAGGCTGCTTCTGGTAGAGGAGACCAAAGACTGAAGGTTTACCATTGAAGACAGATGGACAAACATCAGTCTAAAATAATAATATGCTGAGGTTAAATCTCAGGGGAACCGGTAGATTTAATTGCCATGCCTCACTTAAGGTACTTGTGAGAGAGTTAAACACAGCTTCCCACTCTAAGCAAAAGGAAAATGTAATGTTTAAGATTTTGAGTAATTCAAATCAAAAAAATGGGTAATGTCTTCGGAAGGCATGAGAGAACAGAACACACTCTCCAGGTAGAGACACCAACAGAAGAAGTTCAGCTCAGGTTGATCACACTGATGGCATGGTGTGGCTGTGGGACAGAGCATTTGAGGAAGGATGTCACGTACAGAATTAGTCCATTGAGTGGGGAGAATGGTTTTGATTTTCTATATCCTATTTTGTTTGAGAATGTGGGACTTAATATATGTTTTTAAATTAATAAAAATCCATTAAAGATATCTAACTCCATCATCATCTCTCCATAATTGGGATAAAGTACTACTCCCGCCCATTTCTAATAGGAAGGCAGTAGCAATAAATAATCCATCATCTATTACTGTAATAAGAGCATACTGCTGACAGTGACTGACGGTCACTCCGAATCTTGAATATCTTGAATAGGACAGACTGCTCCAACTCTATGCATAAGGCAATCTCTTCCACATTTTCCAGTATTACAGTCTGAAGAACAGACAACAGCAATCAGAACCCCCTGTGGTACCACCATACTGCTTATAAAGCTCTCTCCCTCCTTACTCTTCACTCATTAGGGATGAACAGATATCATAAACATAGAAGCAATGATAATATTAAGAATCATTGTTATTACAAATCTACCAAATAAAAAGATCTTGAACTTAGTAGTTATTTCTCAGTAACAATCATATTTAGAAGCTGACATTAGTAAAGTGCTGCTACAGCAAAAAGAATTAAGTGTTAGCAATGTTTTGATTTGGACAACCTAGCTTGCCCAAAAAACTTGATTCAAAGAAATCTTTGTATCCACGTGGACCATTTTAAAAGTTGTTTTTAAAGCACCATCAACAACAGGTGATTAAATATGCAAAGGACATTGATGATGTTCAACTCCAATTCAGCCTGAAAATCTCACATACAATTATTTCAAGGCCACCACATGCTCTGACCAAAATAATCATCTACAAAAGTATGAATTATGCCTATATTTAAAGTTAATATCATTAGGTTCTGGAGTTGTATCCCCTTGAAATGAACAGAAGCACTCAATGCATCCCTCAGATGAACTGTTTATAGCCTATCCACAGCCTCATCCATCTGCTTGGTAAACATTTAAAAGGGTATGACTATGAGACACACTCCCATAAACTATGCCAGCATATATTTCAAGCACTGCCAGTTATCCCCAAATGTACATCCCTCCTTTCATCCCAGGATGCCATTCTCAACCTTCAGGCTCACTGGATTATGTCAAAACCTAAACACTGCCCCTGTGTCATCTATGTCAAAGATATTCCTTTCTTCCCTACCCTCCTTCTTCCCTATATCTAAGCTATTGAATGTAGAAAGCTTGTCTGTTTCTTTTATAACTGAGAAATCAATAAATGCCCTCAGCCTTTCCAATTTTAATTTTTTTCTTCACAACAGCATACAAGAACAATCTATGTGATGGTTACAGCAGACTATTCTGAGGTGTACTATAAAAGAGATTTAAACTTACAAGTTTTATGCTACCTTTGCAATGAAGAGTGTGCAAACAGTTAATTACAGCAACACACATAACACACATAATATAGTGTGATATAGTATCCAAATCCTCTGCTAATTAAACTTTAAGGCAGCACACTCACACTGTGGTAAAAAAACAACTACTTAGGGTATTATGCACACTGCTATTGTATTATTGTTGCTCAATTACATGATTCCCCCATTTCAACAAGAGCACCTTTATAGTTCTCTTCTTTCCTTGCAACCCTTCAGGTGTGTATTGCATGCTGACCTTTAGAGACCCTGACAGAAAAAGATAGGTAAAGTGGAAGGTGACACAGAATTTCTGGTTTTGCCAAAGTCAGACCTTAACGCTGGTCTAAGCCTCACAATACAATTCACAAAAGCTACAAGATCACCATAAATTCTTCTAGATAGTACTGGCCAGTGACATTTTCTGAGCTAAAGTCCATAGAGTTGAAAGGTCCCCACTTTGTCACAAGTGCATTGAGGTCACCCAGATCAATTTCTTTAAATGATTCCTTTGATTTGCTCACTTCCCAATTAAAGAAAATCCCCCAAAATAAAAAAGAACAAAAATCCCAGCAAGTTAGCACACAATAAACAGAGATTGTTCAAATTCATCACAATAGAGAACAGCTTGGGTCTTCTGTGAGAAGCAGCAAAGCTAAACCAATTCAGCTATGCTGAATGTAGACAAGCCTGAGCTGTCCAAGTGGTCCCTCTGCTCTGATAATTATGTATTTGGGCTGCACTGCTATAACACTGGCTTATGGCAATCTCTTTTCTTAAAAAAAGAAAAGAAAAAAATCAATCAAAGTGAGCTATGGCTCGACAGATCTGCAGTAAAGCCCAGCCATGTAGAAAATAGAGCAGCAGCYGCACTACAGGATCAAAAAACAGAGTGAGCAAACTCTATCATCAAGCACAATTATCTCTCTGCAAAAAGAAAGAAAAAAGAGAGAGAAGAGAAAAATAAACACAACTCTTCCCCCCACCCCCAATGTCTAATAACAACAGGAGATTTAGGTTTCTGAAACGGAGCTGTATACTATTCACTAACTTCCTAACAAACCTATTTTTTCCCCAAGAACTTGGCTCTTATTAAACTTTAGTTTAATATTTTTGGAAGGCAGTACTAGAAGGCATGTGCAACTGGCAAAAAAAAAATCAAACCTGAGAGACTGCCCCTCACAGTGATCCGCCATCCATGAGGTTCCTGGAGGAGTCATCCTGCCAAGCATGGAAGAGGGTTACTCCCTGACCCTGTCAAGCCATAACAAATTTCCAGCACATACAAGTAAGGGAAGTATATCATAGTATATCATATACCATATCAACATGTGGTACCTGAATTATCACACAGAAACATGTCCAAAACAAATTTCCATGGACATAGACATTTTAGAATTGGATGTTTAACATACACAGAGGAGCTTGCCCCTCTCTTTCTAATGAGCCAAAATAAATCACCAATTCAAAGACATTGCTTATATGTATGTTTACACTCTGTTCAGCAAGCAGATCTTAGATTTAAAATTCTCACCTCAAATGCTTCTCCAAATGCAATGAAATGTCCCTCCCCTCCTAACAAAGTGAGTCTGGACACAGCCTTTAATCCTGTAAGAGTGGACATTATCCAACTGACTAATTAATTTTGAGGCTCTGGCATACACAAGTCTCTACTGTCTCTACAATAGAGACTCTACAATAACCTTACTGAGTCCTTTGCAAAAAGGAGGCTTGTTATGATGTTTTTATGATTTCTGGTAGTGTCACAAGTTGACAGTAAGAAGTTTCAGTTCCTCAAATGCAACCAGAGGTTGCCTTCCACCAGGTGCCCTGAAACTACATTACCATTTCATAATTTCCCAAGCCATTTCTCACATAGTGCCATGCTCACTTTTTCTGCTTATTTCAGTGCATTGGATTCCTGGCTGCATAACCAGAGGCCTATGGTTATAGCACCTCTGGAAAATGCCAAACCTTGTGTTTATGGGACATGCCCACAAATTTTATGACTGGAATAAATGCCGTGCAGCACTCAAATATCTGTTCCTATAATATTTATGACTTTTAAAAACTTCCTCAATATCTTAAAAAAACACTTATAGGACAGAAGATGAATGAAATCATGCTAACTCAATGTATTTCAGTAGCTGAGTAATGCAAATATGCATTTATAACTGGCTATGAGAAAAGAAGGCAATGAAAGTGAACACTAGTGCAGACCTCTGGAATTTTGGGCCTCCACCAATACTCTGCTCTTCATTTCTGCTTGCATCTATATCATTCAATATTTTCTAGTCAGTCGTGCTAGAGTTCCTATCCCAGATATAGGAAGTTTTCTTGTCTACAGTCTACATTGCACCTCTTTGGCCTTTTGCGATGGTCAGCCCTCCACATGCATAGGAGGAGGGAGGAACTGCAGCAGAGCCAGCTATACAGAGCAGGGGAAAAAGCAGGGTAGCTATATAACAGAAGAGCAGTCAGACACTCTTTAGTACAACTCTGCACTACAGAAAAATCAAACTGAGCCACAGCAGCAGTAGCTGAGTGTGAGGAACAGTCCACTATGCATGGGATGTGCAATTCTGCGACTAGCAGTAGAGCCTGTACAAAAAGGCAGTCTTTGCACTTAGAAATGCTCAGTACAAGCATCTCATTCGTCTTAAGATGCTCACTGTCAGGCTTCCAACCAAGAAGAGACTCCACTGAATTTGGTACTGTTCATGAAGCCATCATGGCACAGAACAGTACAGCTAAATCCTGTAGCTATAGCAAAACTATGTACCAAGCTTAATGAAATTTCAAAAAAAATACACAATCTAAAAACTTGCCTCTTATTTTCCTCTAGTCTCTTATATTTAAGGCTATTCAGTCACCTTTGGTGTTCTCATTTCAATATGCCAAAAGTGCACTAAGATTTCAGTGAATAAATTTTTGCAGAACTATGCTGATACCATGCCAAAACACTATCACATCACAGTAGATATGATACCTTCAGTTTTATAAGCATCTGATGATTTCTCAGACCAGCAGAGAGCATAGCTGGGCATTGCCCTGTTGCAGTAACACCAAAAATAAATAAGAAGAAGTATCCTTTGGAACTGTGCAGCCTTTCTTCACAGAATCTCAGTAAAGAGGTTAGGCAGCTGTTGTGTTCATACACACACACGCACGCGCGCGCACACATCTGTCCATCCTCTGGAAGCACTGACAGTCAGTCTTCGTGGGGCCTGCAGGAAGCCAGAATTGCCCTCCTGTGGCCTTTCTCTTTCACACTCCAATACACTTCAGCAGAAGCAAAAGCCCCTGTTAGCCGCAGATCAGCAAGCTGTAGACTCACCAGAGCAACAGGTACAGGAATAAATAATGGAAGACAACATGTCTGAGTGCAACTGGGAAGAGAAAAAGGTTTTGCACAAGGTAAAGAAAAATAGCAACATGGTAAATAAAGTAGCTGAGGTGAATCCAAACATCACCTATCTGCACAAGGCCACAGTAAGAAATAAGTGACAACTGGGCACACTCAAGAGTTTAATCTGTCCTCTAGGGACACAGTGAAATGACAAAATATGATACACTTCTAGACAAGCATTTCTCATAATTCCTTCTATATTCCATGAAATGAGAGTGGGTAAGATATTCAGGGACATTTTTCAGGTGTTRTCCTATGACCAGACTAGACCTTTTTCAATTTAGATGAAAAACTGCAGCAGAGAACTGAGGGCAGTGCCAGCACCCACAGGCATCACCAGCCCTCCCTGCCCCTGCTCAATCCCCTGGGCCTCCCCCACCCTGCCCAGCCTCAGGCCCCCATTTCAGCCCAGCTCAGAGCTGTCAGTCCCTGTCCCACAGCAATGCCAGGTTTCAGCTCTGCCACAGCCATGGCTCTGCCCCATCAACCCCAACCATTCCCACAAAGGTGCCCAATGCCTGGGACTGTCTCGTTCCCTTGCAGGCGGTGGGACAGGCCCTAGCTGTAAGGCTCTGCTGCCATGGGGAGCCCCTGCCACTGCCCTGACAGGCAGTCTGTACTACATCTACATGTACTGCAACATGTTGCTCCAAATGATGTTAAAAAGGATGCCTCTAACAAATGTGAGGATTAACTCCTCAAAGGGAAGATCTTAATTCTTCCGTTATCAGTTTCATTGCTTGGATATGGACAATATACTCCATGCCCCAGACAAATCTCAGCCCTTAAGTGTCGCTTCTTGTGATCTACATCTCAATGTTTACTCAAGAACAAAGAAATATGACTTGTGAATGCACTTAAAAGCTTGAAAGAATTAATGGAATGTATGCAGGCCTAAGTTTGAAGAGAAAGGGAAATAGATAAGAACAGTATGCAGTGCCTCTTTCTTATTTTCTACTTTTACTTTTATTTTGAAACACCTACTTTAAGGGAAGGGTCACTCAGGAGGCAAGCTGAGCATAGAGCTGGCACTCATCTGGAATGACCGGCTGTCCTGATTTACTTTAATCTGGGGCCCCGATGGGGGTCTGGGGCTGGGCAGGGTGGGGGAGGCCCAGGGGATTGAGCAGGGGCAGGGAGGGCTGGTGATGCCTGTGGGTGCTGGCAATGCCCTCAGTTCTCTGCTGCAGTTTTTCATCTAAATTGAAAAAGGTCTAGTCTGGTCATAGGACAACATCTGTAAAATGTCCCTGAGTATCTTGCCCCATGCTCAGATTCAGGATGCGGCAAAGAGATAACCAGCACTCCTCTTACTGCTCATCTACATGGGCATGTAATGGGCATGTATTGCAATAAGAGTGATGAGATGGCAATGGGAGCATGGTTTGGGGTACGGGAGGTGAAGTTGCATCTCCTCAGTCCTTTCATTTAGGGGAAAGGGGGAGACTAGAAGATGAGTGGATTGATACTGTGGAGTCAATACCTCATTGCATAGCAGACATTGTAGACAGGGATTTTTGCTTTACATCTAGGGGACCTTCTTTGATGAGCAAAGACTGCTGGGGAGAAATAGGATCCATCTGATAAAATCGGACAGGAACATCTTTGCCAACAACCTGGCCAACCTGATGGGAAAATCTTTAGACTAAGAATGTTGGGGAGAAGAACTATCAAACCACAGTTAAGTGAGGACATGGTGGACATTAAATGGTGAAAAGTGACAAGAACATGAGAGACCTCTGAAAAAAAATAAAACAGGTGACAAGTCACCTCTGTGATTACAGGCAGACAATTAAATAGCTAACAAACAGGTTGGATGGTTTGRCTCAGACAGTAGTGGTTAATTATACTCCAGCTGCATGCTTGTGACAAGTGAAGTACTGCAGGGGCCTATATAGAGAYCTGTCCTGTTTAAGATTTTTATTAACCACCTGGAAGAGGTGAAAGAGTGTGCTCTCATCAGTTTTGTAGATGACACTGAATGAGGGGGATGCTTCAGGGCATGACTGCTAGAGGGACCTAGATAGACTGGAGGAACAAGTCAAGACGAACCTTCTGAAATTCAGCAAGGAGGAATGCAAAGTCCKGCACCTGCGAAGGAAGAATCTCTTGCAGCAATACAGACAATGATACAAGCAGGGGACTGATGGGCTGGGGACAGCTCTGCTCAAATGGACCTGGTGGGCAGCAAGCTGAACAAGAGCCAACAGCGTGCCCTGGCAACAAAGAAAGCCAACAGTATCCAATGCTGTATTAACAGGACCACAGCCAGCAGATCAAGTGATTATCCCTCTTTACTCAAGGCTGGTTAGACTGGATCTGGAATACTGCATCCAGTTTAGGGGCATCCAGTACAAGAAAGACATCGATAAATGAGTTCAGCTGAGGGCCACCAACATAGTCAGGGCTGGAGCACTTGCCATGTGTGGAAGGGCTGAGGGAATGGGATTTGTTCAGCCTGGAGAAGAGGCAGCTTTGAGGACTTAATGGTTGCCTTGCAGTACCTATGAGGAAGTTACTGGGGAGATGGAGCCA
>NW_028186645.1:12505820-12533021 GCF_003343005.1 Rhea americana
GAGAGAGAGAAATAGTATAAATCCTTTACACAGAATCCTATCACGCACCAGATGATCCTTAACAGCAGGATTTCTAATGAGAGCATTAACTGAGTCATCCAGTGCCTTGAGTTCCCTGCTTAAAATCTTGTGGAAGAATGTTTTGTGAAAGGATTTATCTTTTATCTTCTCTAAATGACATGTGGTACAGGAAAAGAAAAAAAAAAAAAAAAAAAAAAAAAAAAAAAAAAAAAAAAAAAAAAACAGATAAATTAAAACAAGACAAGTTCAGAATGGATACAAAACCCCCCAACTTTTTCACTACACATACAATTGGAAAATCCCTAAGCAACATAGTCTGATCTTGTAGCTGACCCTGCTGTGAGCAGGAGGTTGGACTAGAGAGATCTTCCAAGGTCCCTTTCAACCTGGATGATGCTGTGATTCTCTGAAAGGAAGATCATTCTGTAACTCAATGGATCGATCTATTGCTACCTTCTCAGCTATGATTGCTACGATCTCAGATGCCTTTGTCAGCTAGCTAAAGAGGTAAAGGCTGACAAATCTGCATTGCCTGTCTATGTAAAACCTATACAAGTGTTCAACATAATTTTTGTAATTTACCCATATTTCTACTATCTCTAGCCTGAAAATTTGTCAAAATGAGCAATGCAGAATAGGAATACTGTGGATTGTTTTGTCTCACCTAGTCCAGATAATCCTTCATACCTCACCTATACAGTAGACTTCATGGAAAAATCTATTAATATACTCAATGCATTCTATTCTGCTGGCATAAGAGAAAGACCACATCCAGGGCAACAGTGTGTGAACACCTCTATCAAAACTTCTCTGGAAAGGTGAAACAAGCATGTCCCCAAAACACAGACCTTGATGCTAAACCAAAATACTCACTACTTACATGCYATTTCTAATTCAAAGATCTCAAAACTCTGAAAATGCTAAATACAGCTTGCACAAACTGCATGAGGTATAGAAGCATTCATCACTGGTTTTGTACGTACAGCTTGGCTGACTTCCTAGAAGAATGTAAGATCAGAACCAGAAATTCAGTCAGGAATCCTGAACATCCCATACCCATATTGTGATTATTATATCACTTCTCAGTGCTCCTCTCCCAAGCCAAACATCCAACTTTGTAGTCCCCGCTTATAACTATCCTCTTAAGTTCTTTCTCCAGATAGCAGCACATAAAAAGTCAATTTAATACTGAGAGAAATATAACAAAACCATTTATGCTGGAGATAGCCACTGGCAATTTCCAATTTTTCTTCCTGATAGCTTGGCATATCTCTTCTTGTGTCACTTAACATTATCAGATAATAGTTATTTCTCAAACAAACAGCTGGAATCTAATACAGTTCTCCTAACTGAGTTTGCAAGAATTTTGTCCTGAGACTTATCTCCTGAGAATTGTCTCTTGAGATTTTCTTGCCCAACTCAACTGGCTAAAAGATAGCAGGTAAGCTCAAAAGTCACCAGGGCATCTGACATCTTCTTGTTGTAACTTTCTTGTGCAGGATAAGTAAAATATTATGCAGAATAATTACTTATGTTGTGAAMATTAGCCTGAAAAGGGCAATTATCTAGGTGCTGGAACATACTTCTTTCTGAAACTGGCTAGAAACAAGGTAAGACAGAGCAACTAATAGACATGAACCCAAGCTGCATATTATCAAGAGGTGAAATGACCCTGTTAATAAGTGCTAATTCATCAGCTCCCAAATTTACACATGTGAAAGGGGAACAGATGCTTCAGGAGGCCTCCACTAAAGTTCTTTCACTGTTCCATCACCAGACACAGTATTTCTCAACAAGGTGATGACCAACTAAGAACCAAAAGCTACTCACAGAGTTAGCTAAAATGAATGGCAAATTGTGTCTCCTGATGGGACATATATTCACATCTCTCTCCCTACACACATCATAAACAGCCCCCCATCACAGGAACCTTAGAAAACAGTCCAGGGTCTATAAATGACCTCTCTTCCATTCTAGAGGTGAAAGGCCAGAGGAGAAGGGGGAAAGATGACATTGCCACTGGTTCACAAAGGATTTGTTTCATGGATTAGTATAGGATGCTAGTCTCCAGGAGTCTTATCCCATTTCCTTCCCCAACACTCTTCATTAAAAAGATAAAATGAATGTATAAAACAATTGAAGAAGCATCTGAGGATGTTTATCATATTCTATAAACACTTCAATTGCAACATGATGTTTGTATTTATCTTCTTTTCCTCCACTCTGATGTGAGATGCTTTTGTAGTTTTCCAGACTTAACACTAACATCTCAGAGAATATAAAATTATTCTAAAAAATCCTGGGAAATGTATGTATATAATGTAGGAACATTATTCATAAGTTTGATTTTAGTTTCAGAAGCAAAACAATGTTAGGACTGGTCTGCATAAAATTTCTCATGGAGCCACATCTTGGTGTGAACTAGGAAAAAAGACTTTTTTTGAACTTTATATTGCTTACATTTGCATTTTCAAACTGAAATTTTCCCTTGAAATTATTAATATGTTTCTGTTACCTTCAGGGAACAATAAGGGAGCCCTCCTGTGGATATGAATCACACTTAAATTCCCATGATGGACAAGGAGAGACTACGTAACCTTGGGGATAAAACGGCTCTATTTTAGAGCAAAGAGAGTGAGGTTATATCCACTGGAGGCTGTAGTTTAATTTAAATGGCTATTAACTTTATTCTAAAATAATTTTGTTCTATTTGTACAGTTACAGTTTAATTCATAGTGCTTTACTGAAGCAAAAGAAATCACATCAAATAAAACATCCCAGGCTACAAAAGGTATCTTAACCATGCAAGAAATTATAATGGCTATATATATACATATATATATATATGTGTGTGTGTGTGTGTGTATAAATATTTTTTAAAAATAATTATTTATGCTTCAAATTTTTGTATACATGAGGTTTAACTTTAGGGTCATTATTTTCATAAGGGCATCAGTATTGCTCATATTAGTAAAGTTAGGTAGTTGTTTAAGAGCGTTGCTCAGTCTGGAATTGTGATATTTCTTAGCACATCACTGTTTCCTTTACCTAAGGCACAATAAAAGAGAATATAGTATTTTCTTCCTCCTTCCTGAAACAGCAAAATACTCAGAAAGGGAGAACACAAAGATGAAGACAAAGTTAGCCCTAATGTCTTACTTAAAGCCTTGTTCTGGACTCAACCAGTTTGTCGGCTATGAACCGGCAGCTCTACTCTCCTAGATAGCAAAAGGGGAAAATCTATCACTATTCTTCACTGTGCACCACTGGCTTCAATGAGTTTACTCTGGGGAAAACAAACACATAGAAATCAAGTAGTTGTCTCTGGTGGAAGTTTAGTTYGGAGAAAGTTCTGATTACCATCTTTACTACCCCAACCACTCTGAGAAAAATGTAAATTTTTGTTTAAAAGTTTTCTGTAATCTTGCATCATAGACTGTAAATGTTGAGTAAGTTCTGTCACAGTTGACAGGAACTGAAATTGCTCAACATCTTAAAGGATGGAGCCTGTGCTCTGGAAGTTCATAGCTGCTGAGGGTGTTTGCATAGTTTAGATGTATGCTTAGCTACCCTATTAGCTCAACTCACTTACGTCACATCTTGGCACAGTTCTACCAGTGTCAGTTTATTTTCTCAAGCTTATGCCAGCACATCTTCCTAAAGGAGTATAAGCTAGTGAGAAGCATAAACTAGATACATTAATCTCTCTACAAGCAGACATACGTAAGTATACGCAGCGTTCTCAATCCAGTTTCAAATATTCCCACTATTTCGTTTAAGTGTCTGTTCTTTAGAATATGTCATATCCATTCACAAGCTTATGTGGTAGCACTCCAAGGTACTTCTGGTGCACTTGGATACTTAAGTATTCACATCTCTCATGAGATGCATAGCAAAACAGTTATACAAAAAAAGCTGTGTCTACCACATAACTTTTCACACCTACTGTATAGCCTCACATCCCCACTGATTTGTCTTGCATCAGCCTTTGCAATCTCTAAACTCATGGTAATAGCAGTATGAGAGGAGTTAAGTCATTTCCCAAGTAGTGTAGATTCAGCCATGCTAGTTGCTTCGGAGGAATTGAAAAGTGTAACTATGGAGTCATTTATAAATAGCAGAGTCAAAGGGCTACCAGTACAACTTATCAGTATGGTCAGCTTCCTCTGGGATTGATAAAGGCACAATCCAGCATGCGATACTCTGAATTCTGCTGGAACTCTGCTTCTGCTTGCTGTATTTGCTCAGGAAAGGCAGTAACTTCTGTGCTTTTGTTGAGGTTTTAACATCTCTGTGACCTTGTCCTATCACTGTTACGCACCAACCAATCACAATTACTCTAGCCTGAGCAGCCAAAGTCCTAGTTGAGTAATGCCTTCTCTAAGGAGTAGAGACTGCTAAATTAATCAGAGGGAACTTTTACACTGGAGAAAGGGAGACAGACAAGGTGTTTACCTTTCCCTTCCTGCTCTTTAAACTTACTCTTGCTCTCTCAAATTTTTAACCCCTTTTATTTCACTTCTGAAACAGTGGCATGCGAAGTACTGATCAGAGAGAATGAACTACAGAATACAATCTTATGATTATAGGGATTCTTACCTTAGAGGACACTAGTGCTGGAATTGTATAGAAAGTGGTCATTTTGCCAACCTCTAGGACAAAAAGCCACACCGGAAGTTAGCACCCACAACAATATTTTATAAGCATTTAGGCAAAGAACTGGAGAATATTGATATATTGAAATTGCAAGAAGTTAATAATTACTTATGATTTGTTCAGAATGCTGAAACTAATGCTCTTGTCCAGCTAAACACAATATGCGGGATTTCTTGCCAAAAATGATCAAGGCTTGGTTTATGCCTCCTGATGAAGAAATTGTTCTAAGATTTATAAAACTAGAACCAAAATTCAGCAACGTTTGCTATCATGAGACTCCTCTACAAATGGAAGGCAGGCAATCTACTATCATTTTGGCTTTTGATCTGCTCTCAGAAAAATTGTGTGTTTGGTAGAGAGTTTCCATACCTCAGCAGGCAAGTAAATAAAGAACAACAGATGATAATGTCTCTTGTATTACTTCTCAGTTACTATGCCATCATRTAAGGCCTGATTTCCAAGTCCACAGATTTCAGTGGAAAGATTTCCACTGAATTCAATTAGCTAAGAATCAAATCCATAATAAGACCAAAATAGTTTCACACCCAATACACAAGCAGAATTTCTCAGAATTTTGTATGTGCAGAGCAAAGGAAGTAATGACATCAAAGATTCAATGGTTTCATCATGGTTAAATAATAATTTGGAAAAAATAGTGTGTTTTCAGGTATAAAATAGTCTTGTCTAATGAAGACAAAGTGAGGAAAGGAAATACTTTCATTCTGCACAAGGAGATCTATTACAGTATTAGGAAAGTAGATCTCTTTAAATACCAGTCAGAAGCTAAACACAAATTAATTTTGAATCCACACAAACTGAATWCTTGGCTCCAAAAAACAAATGTCAAACAAATGTCCAAATGACAAACTCAGTCTATCAAGATTTTCTAAAAATTTCCCTATTTCGTGGTCAGCCAAAAGTTATAAAACCCTCGATGTTTCTTAGTAGTTTTCCTGAAAGAAACGGCCCGGCCAAGAAGAGAATTTCCAAAATTTCAGAAGTTCTTTCAACACTGAAATCATTTCAATCTTTTGGGTGGCATTTGAATCCAGGCATATCCTGGCAACTCTGACTCATCAAACCTTACCCTAACACAGCATCAGAAAGAGGAAAAATCTGAGGTAAAAAAGCACAACACCAAGCCAGTTCCAAAGAGCTCTGCTACTGGAAGCAGAGTTCATGACTAGCTTTCATAATTCCTTCAGCTCCCAGCTTTCATTGTAGCATCAGCCAGGGTCACCATGGTGCTGAAGAGGAGATGGTAAAACACAAGATAGAAAGGAAGGCAAAAAAACCCCAAAAAACAAGAATATTCATGACTGAATTTGGAGGTTTTGCAGGGCTTAATACATCTCCTTAGTGATCTTAATTGCACATCAATCGATCTTCTTCAGTTGAACTGTGAGGTGAACATGAGATTCTTCAGTTCAGTGCAGAGGGCAAACTGGAGTTAAAAGATAAGGAGAAAAGGGCATGCTCAATCCAAACTGGATTTTCTCCCCTCTCACCATGACAAGACAAGCAGCTTTTCCTAAGTGCTTGCCAACACAGAGAAATTACTATAGAACAAGTAAGAATGTAACTTTACAGCATCCTGGCTCTAATTCCCGTATTCTATACTTCAAGTTCCTTTTGGCAGTTAAGCTTAATCCATTTCTAACCCACACAAAAGCATGTTCAGTGCAGGGTGCCCACGCAAGGAATTAGTGCAGAATAAGTATGCTAAGCTAACAAGACCTTAGCACAAGGTTGTTCATCAACCTTGACTGCTAATGGCATTCTTGGTATTCACAGAGACTTAAATTGCAAAAGTAGGAAAAAGAATCATGTGAATATCTTTCCTCTCCACTCCTACGATTCAAAGAAAGGCAAGAATTCCGCTCTGTTGGTAACAGTGCCAGCCATATCCAAGCCATATAGCCATTTGTAGAGTTGTATATCCAAGATAATCTAAGAGTAGAGTAAGGTCCAGTYCAGTCTATGCTTAGATAGACCAGACACCATTCTCCTTAGTGGTTCCTCTTACGAAACCACACAGATTCTGTATGGCCGTTAAACTCTACCTGATTAATGCGGTTCCAGATAGAACATCTACATTTCTTAATGTATAAATAACTTTTCTGTGCAATGATAATTGCAGAGATAATTTTTGATTATATTTCAGACTTTCCAGATGTAGTTTGGAAGACTTATATAATCAATAGACAATTTATTAGGAAGTATGATCTTGTCTGTATTTCATCCCATAAATTCAAAATCAGTGAAGTCACTAGAGTTGAGATGAATGTTCCATACTCCATTCTCAGAGTCTGCATTCCTAAAGAAATGCCAAAACAGAAATGTCAGGTTACATGGAGTCAAACAAACACACACACACACACACACACACACACACACACACACACACACAAGCATTCCAAGTGCGTAATGCAGAAAAGTCATGCTTTAAACTATTTGTTTCACAACACTACTAACTTACTTCCCCGCCTAGGGTTTGGGTATGTCAAAAACTTCTTCATGGGCTTAAATGGACACTCTCAGGACTAAAATTATGCACTATCTCTTGATGGGCATACAGTAACATACCTCCACAACTTTTTAAACTGTGCTTCTCCAAGTTACTTATGACAGGCTATGAGAACACATTACAAAAATCTAGTTTTGCTTTTCCTGATGATGTTATTGATTTCAAAATGAAAGACATGCATAAAGCAAGAGACAAATAATATCAATCCATTGCACTTCCTTGCAGCTGCTCTTTCTTCATCATTAACGTATCTCTCTCTTCCATTTGAATTCTGAATACCAAAGAATGGAGAAGTCTCTCCTATATCCAAAAATAATGGTACTGGTACTTAGATTTCTTTTTCTATAAATAAAAAAGTGAAATATAATCCATGAGTTCTTTGAGGAAAGGAAAAGCCTCATCAATTTTTAAATTCAAACCTACATTTTGAACCTATGTAGCACATTTCAGGTTCTGACATCTCAACGATAATTTAAAACCTACAGTAGCAGAAAGATGAAGACAAAAAGCAACGTGTCTGCCCTGGAACTCTGCTGCCCTTAGGTATGAGCCAGAAATACTTCCAGAGGCAAGATGCGTATGAAATATCTCATCAGCTCTGAGGCCTTCATGCTTTTTACCTTAAATATTTACATTAACAGATGGTCCCCTGCAGTCGCATAAACTCACTCCTGAGTTCATTTCCATGTCACTCCAGACTCCATTTGTCATTGGCCAGTCACAACAGCAGTGTCACAATGGGGCAGGGCCCAGAGAAAAGGGACAAACTGTATGAAATGATTGGTGTCACCTACACATATGCATTCTGACCTAAGTTAGAAAAGGTGAGGGAATACTGAAGGTAAGAGAGAAAGGAAGCAGTAAATGGGTGATCAGAAGACCTAGTACTGCTAGGAGTACCAAAAAATCAGCTAACATCTTGCTCCTCTGCTAAAGATCCAAATGCTACTTTCCTAAGTGGAAATGTGGGACATTCTCAGATTGGTACAGCACTCATGTTCAGACTTCAGATTTTGCTGAATTCCTCAGGCAACCTCTAAACTCTCAACTCTATCAGAGAAAGAGATACTGGTTTAACCAGGGGAAGAATAGAAATCTAAGCCCTGCTCTGTTAGGCTAAAAGATAACAGCTCTTGAGCTCATCTGTGGCTCGGATTCCTTACAGCCAGGAAATGATTTTTAATTTGTGTAATTTTTTCTTGGCCAAATGTCAGAAATAAATTGTCAGGAGAGAGATGTCTGCCAAAACAAAAATCTCAAGTGCTAAGGATAAGAACACAAAAGGATAAAACCTGACACAAGCTGATACTTGTTCAGGGGCTGAAGGAGCCAAGCAACATAGTCTGATACTCACCAGACCCTTCCACAGAAGCCATAGCTGAGATGACTATCCCAGCTGTATCAATCATCTCCGAACATTTCTCTGAAGTGGGGAAACACCAGCTCAGTTTTACAAACAAGAAACTGAAGCACAGCAAAGACTAAGAAAATTGTCACCACACAAAAGATATCTGTAGTCAAAAAGAAACTGAACTAAGTCTCTCAAATCTCAASCTGGTGTCATGATTATTCAACTCTGCACAGACCATGGAACAATTTTTCCTTCCTGTGCAAGTAGGATATAGGCACTGGAATTAGCTAGCAGTATGGTCTATTTTCCTTTACTGGAAATCCATAGTTCATTCATTACTTTACTTGAGAGGGGATGGTTTTGCTTATTAAAGAAAAGCATATTTTAATTCTCTAAATTGCTTCAGGGAATTGAATACATTGCACTTTTCATTGCATCCCTGGAATTTTTTATACTACACATCTGAATACTAGACTTGTATTTTGAAATGAACAACAGTGCTCTACAATAAAGCTTCATCCTCATAAGAAAAGTCATTGTGTCAGATTACTGAACTATACTGCTCTGTTTAAATTATACACAGAACCACAGAATCATAGAATTGGTAAGGTTGGAAGGGACCTCTCGAGATCATCTAGTCTAACCTCCCTGCTCAAGCAGGGTCACCTACAGCATGTTAGACAGGCTTGCATCCAGGCAGGCTTTAAATATCTCCAGAGAAGGAGACTCCACAACCTCTCTAGGCAACCGCTTCCAGTGCTCTGTCACTCTGACAGTGAAGAAATTCCCCCTCACATTCACAYGGAACTTCCTGCGGTTCAGTTTGTGCCCATTGCCTCTTGTCCTGTTTCATGGGACAACTGAAAAGAGTTTAGGCTCATCCCCTTGACACCCTTCCTTTCAGATATCGATACACATTTATAAGATTCCCCTCCCCCCTAGTCTTCTCTTCTTATACAAAGCTTGCCTCCTCCCACAGCCTATGTAATAAGTCTTTCAGTCTGGGTCAAAGTGTCTGGTAATTGTGAGAAATACTGTCTTTCACTCACTACTAATACTACCATTTCACACAGATTATTTGGTAGCAGTTCACTATAACTCCACTGACAACCCTGGTCTTAACCAGAACATGCAGATATTTTGGAACAGGCTTTCCCTGAATGATATTTGAGACCATATTCATAAGATGTGGTTGTTTTTGCCTACCATACTGCAGTAGCAACTGAAGACATGTGCAAGTCTGCCATGCTCCCTAGATTTCAGGGCCAGTTAGTAGAAAGCCAAGCTTCATAAAACACAAAAACAGAAAAGCATTCAGTTGTTGCTGAGCTCTTCTCCAAAGGTCTGACACTTAGGATTTATGACAGTCAGATATTCCTTTCCTTCTCTATAGTTCAACAGCATCTGCCTTGAGGAAACTCTCTGCCCCTAAAATCAGTTGGCTGTATTCATGATAACCCACTATTTCTAGTTTTCCATCTGTGTGCTTAACTGAAAAACCCTGCTGGTACCTAGCAATCAAGGCTAGTCTCACTTACCACAACAGATACAATGACAGCACTGCTGGGCACTGCTCATGCATCTCACTCTCCCTCCTTGCAAACTTATGCCAATTTCAAATGTAATTGCAGGACCAAGTTGAGATGTGAAGGACAGCCTTGCAGAGATGTCCAGCCAAAAAAACCCAAGCTATATCCTTCAAATATTAAGGATTAATTAAACAACATTACTATAAGCTGGTTAGGAAATAATACAAATCCGTTTGCTGAACAAAAATTGGCCATGACCTTTATCTTAGGCATTTTCAAGTTCAAATAAACAATTCATTATTTGTGTTCTTTTGGTCACAAGGCTTTCTCATTTAGGCTTTGACTGTTTTATTTTACTTTCCCGCCTATATGAAATCAGGAAGCCCAGAGAATCTAACAGAAGTTCTTCAAAGACATGATAATAAAACATATTTGAATGATAATAGTAACAGTAACAAACCTGCAATTTTGAGACTCTGTGGCCCAAATGTTACTCTCCATCCATATTCAGTTCTGGCATTTGAAATGTAAGCCTAGACATGCCTGCTTTCTTTCTGCATTAAACACAGTGAACAACCCAAATGGCTCCAGTGAGATGGAATTCTGGGAACTACCTTATCCTGCAGTTAGCCATCACTATTCCTCTAATCTCGAGGTCAGCATGGTCACTTTGAAATTCAGACAGTACTGTTTGCAGAAATTTTCTCTGCTTTCATGGCATGTTTTTTTCCTCTCTGCACCTTATCCTCTCAAATTAGCAAGCTTTTTCTAGTCAAAAGACTGAGTGAAGAGGGTAGTAACAGTTGAGGAAAGCATATGCCCTCGTAGTCACAAATCTGAGCACTTATGTCTGTGCATTATAATAATACTTTTATCCTCTGCTTATAAAAATTAGACTATATCCTGTAAATTTTATCTAATTGCATTTCTCAAATGTGCAAGCCAGTCATCTGAAAACAGTCATCATTTTTCAAAAGCTACCAGCCAGGATACCACACTTCTCTTTCATTAACTGTAATCTCTGCTGGGGACTAGTACAGGCATTATAGTAGGTACTGCAGCACCCAGGGATTGGCATTAGGCATATGTCTAGGGCATTTGTATTCCTCCAAGAAAACACATGCTAACAAACATCACTGCTCAAAAYGGCTTCTGGATGTACAGCCTGTTGATTTTTACTGGGGCAACTATCCTCATAGCTCTTGCTGGGGCAAATGGCTGAAGAACAGGGAACAAGATAGTTGTCTCTATTAACATATATTGACCTTTGTAATTATGATGTGCACGCCTATGCCTGGGCTCTCTCCTCGAGCCACCCCCATTTGTTCACTACTTTTAAGGAATTCAATTTCTGGAACAAAACAAAAGTACAGCTCTGTTCTTTACAGAAGGTTTGTGTGTGTGCTTGCTCTCATTTTTTATGTCATTTTCACTCAACTGTTAAATTATAGAAATCTATACGCTCAGTGCTACTGGATGAGATCATGGTATGAAGTATTTCATTGCTGCTAGGGCAAACTTTTGCTCATGAATCTTTCTGTTCTTTCGGTAAGCAGCAGTTTAGGCAAGTTACATTTATAGCACTGATTCTACAGAAGGAGGGAGAGATCACAGCGAGCAAGGACTGCAAGTGATGGGTCCCAAGGGAGCTGAGAACACAGATGTCGTAAGAAGCCATTTCAGAAATTGTACACAAAGACACAGCTGTGCAGTGGGAAGGAAACCAGGTGGTACTAGCATCAGGAGCTGGCAGAACATGGAAATAAGCACATGCCGCCTTGCACCACAGTACAGCACTGCTACAAGACCCCTTACCTTAAAAAGGGTCTCTTGATAAAGAACTCTTTCTTCACTGCCTCTGAAGAAGATGCCAAGTTTAAGCAGCCCTCTTCAAACAAAGCATCCTCAAAGCACAGAATGTGTTTGTCCACGATCTGTGAAGTTACACACACTACCAAAGACTTGCAAAGTCAGCTGGAGTTGAGAGCCCTGCAGCAATACAGTAAATCAGTCCCACACTTGTCCTGGAGCCCTCTGCTTAGAAGCAGCTGTTTGTCAACTGCTTTTTATTCAGTTTTGCCACCCTGACATTGGAGAGGCCAGTGATGCCCCCTTGCTCAAGGTCAGATAATCAAAGTCAGATAGTCAAATGCTAAAGCAGCACAGGATGCCTTGCTGCTACTTTCTTGTCTTCTTCTCACGAGAGCAGGCTGTTCTATTAGCCTCTAATCTGTTATTTTGCAGATGATTTCTCTCCTTATGAGATTTTGAAGAGCTGTGCAGCTCTCTCCTCAGTGATTAGACCTGATGTAAGGGCATAGTGATCCTACTAGGATGAGAGGTCATGCAATTTACTGCTATAAATCAGCTGCCTTGGTTCAGGTTTAGAAGGTTGGAGCACCTCCATCTCAGGCAGCAGTGAGTTCTGTGCTTCACCAACCTTTGACACTTTGCAATATTTTTAAAGTCTGCTCTGAAAAGCAACTGATAAAAATGACAGCATGGAGCTCCCTATTTATTCTTTCTGTGATTTCAGATCAAATTGTCTGAACAAAGACTCAGAAGCCTAATATACCCATCTGTACTGTACTTTGTCTCTTATGTCACTACCCACAATATATATMCTGCTTTGGGAACATAGCTGGCAGTACTGGTGCATTCACAGTCAGTACAGTGAAATGCATACAGCTCTGTCACTCATACTTTTGCTTCTGTGAATGTAGTAAATTAACCTTGAAATTAACCTTTTTGAGTAGGATACAAGTAGCAGCAAATAGATAAACTCAGATCAGATCTGTGATATCCATGATTGTTTACATGTGCTTTTTTAATTCCCCATATTCCAAAAAGCTACAGAGCAATTGAATATGACTGTGTCTGATCATATCCATCTGTAGAARGAGGCATTTGCATGCCCAGTCATTTCTCAGAATCATTGAGGAAGATAGCAGAATTGGTCATAAYTGAGATGCTTGTAAAGTGCAAGGTAAATTTAATGGTATTAAATAAATATATTTAAAATATGAAGTGTATGGAAATACTGCTGATTCTGGATATTTTTAACCTTCAATGTTTTTTCAAATAGCTGTCAATGTCGAAACTGAAATTTACTCTGAATATTTAGTGGATATAGTGTAGGAATATCCAAGGATTTATTATGATTAAAATTTACTCAATACTCTTCCATTGACAAATATTTATATCTTTAGGATGAACAGCATTTTCCTCTCCATTGTTTCCAATTACTCTAAGGTATCCTTAGTGGTATAAGGTGCAGCTCCCTGTGATCAGAGGATCCAGAAAATCCAATCTATACCAATTATGCATAGAAAAAATAATAGCTTGGCTTCTCCAAAGAAACCAAATTTTAAATAGTGTTCAGGACCACTGTAGAAGACGCTTTAAAAGTAGAAGTCTCTCCCTTCCTCTGGGTTAGTTCCACTACCAACCAACTGCAGCTTACATTCCCCTCATTACTGGAACTTTCCCCAGTATAGTTTCACTGGGATTCACCTCTTGACTAGCATGAAAGCCAGYGTGATGTTTTGCTGCTAATTTAATTTGTAAACTGTACGATTCTCTAACAGCAGGCATGCATGCAAACCAAAGAGTTAACAAACCCAGAAAGCTGATATTAATGGTTAACTCTACCGAAATTTTCCTTCAGTAGGTCAGTCAGGGGAAAAATACAAAACACAGCTTGATGCTGACCAGCCCTGTACTCACACCATTGAAAGACCACGTAGGTTGGGAAAAAAAATCTTGCAAAGAAAGTGTAGATCCAGGAGAGAACTAGAGTATTAAGTCCAACTCTTTAGTCGATTCTTTGAAACTTTGGAAAAAGCCATTTGAGCCCTCTGGGCCCAATGCAATTCTTCAGTCTCATTTATCTGTAAAGGTAATTATGGGTTTGTAAAGCATCAATATATTCAAGATGCCAGAGGTTGGACTTACGCAACCTGGATATCCCCAGTCCATTTTCTGAGAACAACGTTCAGTCTAGTTCAAGTTAAGTACCTCAGCACATCAGTTATGAGAGGCATTGRGCACACAAATCCCTTTAGCATCAAGGGGAAGCTGGGTTACTCATGGTGACAGCAGGGATAACAAGGCAGGTGGGTTGAGCTCCTTAACTAAGTGCATAAATTCAAGTTCCTTGAAAGTAAAAACTTTGCCCTTACATTTTCAGGGGAAAATACGGCTAAATAAATAATAACTAGGTAGTAACTAATTCTTCTAAGTCTGCTGTGGCTTTGGCTCAGCCCTATTACAAATGCTTTTCACTCAGCCAAATATGGCCACAATCCTATCCACACTGGAAGATGCCTGGCTCTGCTAATTTTTACATCTCAAAGCACTGTATGTCAGAGCACTCAGCAGGCTAAGGCCCTAATTATTGATTAGTCCTTAGCAGAAACTACCACAACCCTATTGGGCTACAGGCCACTGATACCCAATTCCCCCATTCCCTTCTCCTTCTCCTCTCTCCTCCTTTTCATCATAAATTAGCTAAGTGCCTGGCAGAGCCAAGGCCCTCCCCATTCTTACTCTCCTCACAATCTTTCCTACAACTAAAATGCCAGAGCACCAAAATGGCTCTTTGTAAATCTAATTGAAACAAATGCTATTGACCCAGACACATTTGCAAGTAAATCTGGTTGGACCTCAATCAGAGAGCATATGTTTGACACTCAATAATGCTTAAGTGCTACAGCAAGGAAAATGAGAATGCATGCTCTGGCAGATAGAGAGACAAAGGGAAGACTTAATTAAAGGACTGAAACTTATGCCACCCAGCCCAGTAAATGAAATTCAGAGCTGAAAATGAGAAGTGCAGAGCTACCTCTTATTTTAAGAATCTAGAACTAAAGAGATTTGTTGCCCTCCAAGAATGCTCAGGCACAGAGAAAGATCCAGTGCTGCTGTGAAAAGGGCAACAATCAGAGACAGTAGCAAGGGAAAAGTTAACTATATTGCAGGAGACCTCAAAATGTCACCTTGTCTTGTAATTACGGATCTCTCAGTCTAAAATTGAAAATAAAGAAATCACAGTTTGCAATTGCTGCTCCAAGGGTTTATCTTCCAGAAGGCCACAACACTGCTCCAGAAGTCAGTGCAATGCAGGTACCAGTCCTGCTCTCACTCAGACAACAAACTGCAATGTATTATTGGCATAAATACAAACTCCAGAAAAATCAGCTGCAGCAGCTAGGAAAGTCTCCTGCACGATAAGCTCAAATATCACAGGAAGGTGGTCCTGAGTGGAAAGGTACAATGTCTTGCCAGGTACGAAGGGCTCCCTGAACCACCTACTTGTTACAACTCAAAAGAAATAAAAAGCAAATACTGCATCAGCTTAGAAGCCAGAAGAACTCAGCATGACATTTTCCTTCAAATTACCTTCTCTATTCCCACCTCATGCAGACGAAGTCAGTTCACATTTTTTTTTATTTAATGATGCTCGTTTGGATGTGATATTTATTGAAATAACTACACCACTAGAAACCTGAGTTCAAGCGTAATTCTATATATAGGCATGGTGACAATGGCAAAGACTAGGCCTCCAACTGTTTTCCAAAACCATCATTCTGTGCATTTAAAGACTTCTCTAGGCCTTTCCCTCTTTATACACTTACCACAGTGAAACCCATTGTTCTTAATAAAGATAGTAAAAATAATTGAAAGTGGAAAATTGTTTCCAACAACTGTTGGAGTATACCTAAGACTAGCAAAATACCCTGCCCCTCAAGGGTTAAATAAACTTGAGGAACATACAACCAAATGTTATGTTGGCATGTCCCTAAGAAGCCACTGATTAAGACCTCCTAGAAAGCAATGCAGTCTCTGCTGCTATCRGTTGGGTTCCCGCTGAAGCAAAGCAGGCAGTCTCACAGATCAGCAGGCAAGTTGTGTCTCTGATGTGTTTGACTGTCACGTTATAAACACAACAAGTTACATCAGCAGCGATGGTGAAGCAAGGTGGGTATTTGATACAGTTCACAAACTGAAGTGCACAACATCCATCAGCACAACAAATGCAGTCCTCAGCTCTCCAAGCCTGGCTTTCACAGTAGGGGCAGGCTGCTGCCAAGGCTGTCTTGTATCCTCTCTGCTTTCTTCTCAAGTCCTGAATTCTCAGAGCAGTGTCTCGTGCAAAAACTGTTTATAAGTAAAGAATAATCCTCCTGTTATTATGCCCTACCAGAGCATGTGACTACAGTTTCCCCTACAATTCCTGTCTTCCTGCGCTTCCCACTTTATTCAGGAAAGTCTTAAATACAAGCTGTCCAGGACACTGAGAAGTATTGCTAAGACACTCTGCCTCTTTCTAAAGGAAATAAGKGCCTAGTTTTTCTCTGAAAACAGGTAATCACACAAATTACACAGAATATCCTAGACAATTATTCTTCAAACCCAAATAAGAATCATAGTAACTGGCCCTTGGCACAGAACATGGGAAAGGAATGAAATTCAAGAAAAGTTTTTTTCCCAGCAGCACTGGAGATCTTAGAAGTGCAAGCAGATCCCCTTTGCTTGCTATTGTCAAAGCTGCACAGATATCACTCAACTACTCATATGAGTAAGTGTCTGTCAGGCAATGATCGACATCCATACAGCATCTCCTCTTAGAACAATGCACATTCAGGCAAGTGTTGTTTGTGGCTTGTTTTGTTTTAAAAAACAAGCAGCAGACATTTGTTGTGATTCTTTGATAACAAAAAACTTTAAAAAAGCACAAAACCAAAACAAACAAACAGAAAAAACATACCCTATATACCTGAGAACATCTCTCCTATTACTGAAATACTATCCCTGAGATGAAATGGGAGTTTTTAGATGGCATATTCTGAATTGCACAGAAGACTTGAAGAAAATAATTCCATAATCAAATTAAACAAGAGAAATTCAGGGAAGTAAAATGACATTATATAATCTAAAATCTGGTAGGCCAAGAGCTGGCTCCTGCCAAAATATCTCTGGGAACTTTAAACACCCCTACAGACCAAAATCTTGTTTTCAAGCTTGATAAGAAAAACTGCAAAACCAAATCCTGGCACCTGCAGCCCTCAGCATGGAGCTGTGTCCGTGGTCTGAGCTGACAGGGAACAAAGAGTGCCACCTATTGCATTGCTCCAGCTCTCTGTCACTCCAGAGATCAGCAAGGACCACAGCCCAATGCAATGCAAATGAGGACTCAAAGAGAGTTAAGAAGGGAAAAGAGAAGGAAAAAAAAGAGGGAGAAAAAAGAATAGAAAAGAACTGAAAAGAGAAAACAAAGCTAAGTSGGGTACCTTGACAGACACTGATAAGACATAAAAACAGTAAAAAAAAAAAACCCTGCTGTGAAAACCCCATCAAATGGGGGCCGATGCATACCATACAGACCTCATGCAGTGTCTCTCCTCAAAGATGTCACAGCCCTTGTCAACTTTGCTAATGTAATGTTCCTTCAGGAGAGGAAAGCTTAGCTGACACCCTGCCAGTCAGTCCAACGACTGCTGACAGCCTGAGGGAGCATATGAATGGGAAACTGATCCCTGCATTCAAAGGGTTCTGTCAAACCCAGATAATAAACTGTGCTGCAAGGCAGCATTGCCTAAGCATGTATAAATACCTACAGGATCCATACATACCCACACGCATTTATATATACTTGGCTGTATCTACTGTGATGAGAGCGAGACAGCGTTGAGGCTGCACGATTCAAGCATGCCTGGGGTGGTGTTATAAGGCAGAAAGTGAGCTTATCCACATGACAGCTGCACTAATCCCTTTGATCTGCAGTGACTGGGCTGCCTCATTGCCATATTATATAATAATAGAAATTAAGATTACCTACAGTAAACAGTAATATAGCATGAAATACAGTCAGGGCTTGTTCAGTGGACATTATGAAGCCAGGCACGAAAATAGCACAGCACCTGGAGAGAGGAAAGATTGCCTGGAGGTTTTGATATGAAATTACTGAATTGGATCCTACTCTTCCCTCACTATTAGACTCTGATCATCTTGTCCCAGTTTTGGGCAAGTTGCATGGCAGGAAAATCTGAGCCTCCATGATTTTTACCTCCAACTCCTTGGCATGCAGGTCTTTGGAGATTTCCCACTAGTAAATACTGCAGTAGCTATTTCTCAACCCAAAGAGGCACCTGATCACCTACTGCACCTTGCACACAGGTAAACCCTAAAGGCAGAGTTTCTCAGTGGCATCTTAACAAATAACAGTAGCAGAACTCCAGGAAGGGAAACGCAGCATATCATTTAAACAGTTCAGTCTCTGTACATGTCACTTTGAAAAGCTTTCAGGAAGGTTGGTACATGTTTAATTTCTTGGCAGTATAAGATTGGTAAAGATGCTTCACATATTAAGTGGTGAGGATGGAGACTGTTGACTTTGAAAGGTGAAGTTTGCTGTTACTGCAATACTGAAAGTACTCCAAAATTTTTTTATTTCATTCAGTATCTCTTTTTATTTTTTTTTACTGGGGAAAAATAAAAAGGATAAGAGATGTAACCCCTTTTCAATCCAATCCAAAGATTAGTGTTACATAAAGGAATCCACAGAGTGTGTAAATTCATGGGGTTTTTTGCTACTATCAAGCGCATTATGGAACCTGACAACCAAATTATCAGTTTATAGGCCACCTAGCATTAGCTCATCTAAGCTGTCTATTTTATATAGGACAGAGTTAGCTAAACATTCATCACTTAGGCTGTTATCTGGTGAGCTAGTGGTTTACCAAATATAAAAATCAGACCCCCTCCCTCCCACAAAAAAATAATGCTCAACTTCAAAGATGTAAAGGTAGAATGACAAGAGTTGATGCAATCTGCTGTGGGTTTTTCCTCCTACTCTCTCTTTACTGTACCATCTGGGTTACCCAGAACTTTATTAGCAGTAAGAACAGAATTCATTTTATCTTGCTCCAAAAGTTAGCTATGGAAAACCTCCATAAACTTTAGCTGTGGAGGCTGTACGATTCACATATGAGCATGTCTGATTCAATCCAGAAGCAAAAGGCATACATAAGAGAAAAGCATCAGATGTGTTTTAGGAGGGAAAGGGGTTAGTGTTTCACAGCATAAGTAATGCTAAAGAATAGAAAAGCATTTCTTCAAGGGTATGTAGAGCAGCCACCTACCCCAATACTGGTGGTCAACCATTTCCTAGTCACAACAGGGCTCACATTAGAATTTTCTAGAACAGAAGGAATCAAGCCCCTCCTATCAGATTACCTAGGAAAATCAACATTTATTAATCAAAAGTCAGCCACATGCCAAAGGAAGACTTATTATATGCAGTGAAACCAGAAATTTCACTTTATACTGAATGATGCATATGAGGTGCTCTCTTTGGCTAAGAAAAGCCTGCATCAGTACCGAGTCAGGACTGTCTGTTCTTAGCTGAGCAGAAGGAAAATTCTGAATTACAGCAATGTCCTGAGACAGCTGATGTCACAGCTAAATATCACAGGCTTTTGGAGGAGCAGGGCAAATTTATATTGCAAAGTCATACATCAGCCAAACCATCTTGCTGAGATTGTGGCTGTTGACTGATGTTATTGTGTCAATTCAAGGATACTTCTACTGAAACAAGCACAATAAATTTCTCTCATCAGAAATGGAATAGGATAAATATTCACTAGAAGGACAGAGCACTGGCTTCCCTTCCCTTGTCTTTCAGAGCGCCCTAATGAACGCCTGCTACACCTCTGTTAGAGTCACCAGGACTGTACAGCAAAATACGGAGCAGGTTACAGGATACATGCAGGTTAAGTGGTTTTCTGCCAGTTTGTTTTGCTGTTGCTACTGTTTTTAACAAAGTCGTTTTCTCCAGAGGAGGGTTTGAATGGCTGAGCAGTTCGTGAATCAAGCTGGAAAAAGAGCAGCTACATAGTTCCAGGRAAGCCTGGCTAACTTCAAAGCCAAAATATACCATGTTCAGAGACTAAGGACAGGATCAAGAACAAAAACAACCCACAGTCCTTATTAGTCTTAGAAGAATTGCTGGGGCTATTTACCAGAAAAGGATGCAACAATACAGGTTAAATCATAGCTAGGACTGGAAGTGAAAGAATGTGCAAAGCAGGTAGAAAAGGAATGTAAARAAAGAAATGTAAGGAGACCTTGCTGCTTAGCCACGATAATGACACTATTGCYTCTGACCTAATAAATTGCCAAGAACAACGTAGAGCATCATTCAAAGGAAAAGCAGAATAGGAACTTCATATTATCTGCATAAGCACAGTGTTCACAGCACCCTGGCACAATGCTGCCTTCAAAAGCGCAGGCACTCTTCCTCTCAACTCTAAGGAGACTTATCTTCACTTCCTGTGGCTACCCTACACCCTAAGACAGCAATACAAAATATAGGCAGAATTGCAGCCTGTACCAAGAAGCCAATGTCTCTTTACAAATCATGTTTGGTATTCTTTGGAGCTCTCTCATCTAAGAACTGACCCAGGCCAATGCTGCACAGAGGGGATCTCGGACAGCATGGTCTTCCTATGCAGCCAGAAAGTGGTATTAATGTCATTTCCATCCACCTTTGSTTACTCGTGGCAGCACTGGTAGACTGTCATGAGAAAAAAATGAGCTGATGTTCACCAGCAGCCCCTTGCTCGCTACAGCTTTCCAGACATGACAAGCCCTGTCATTTCTCATACGTGAAAAATCATGCCTCTCCCCTTCAGGAAGATATAATGCTGTCTGCATAGATGGAGAAGAACAGCAGCATCTCTGGTGTTCAGCACGAAGTACAGTACATAGGTATCAAGAAAACCAACCAGAAACAGAGTAACACTTTATTTTTAGGTGTCATCTTTGAAGGAAGAAGGATTTTATACATGGTAATTGGCCTATTCTACTACTGAGAAAAAAAATCCCTTGAAGCTGATGCCTCAGTGTTAGTCCTTTCAATAGCTCTGCTTGGCCCATTCAGAACTCCCACACTTGCAACCTCCTCGATTTTTCTATGTATGAATCTGGAACAGTGAGTTGGTGCCAACGCTGCCTATAACTTAGACTTTTCCCCACTGCTAGAATTGCAAAGGCTACAGCCGAAGAGTGCAGAGAGAGCTGCTACTGCCACTCAGTGCTGAGTGCAGTGCTGAGCATTTTAATGAAATGAGAGAGGGGGAAACAATGTGGAAGGTTGTTACCCTGAAATCACAGAATCAGTAAGGTTGGAAGGGACCTCTCGAGATCATCTAGTCCAACCTCCCTGCTCAAGCAGGGTCACCTAGAGCATGTTAGACAGGGTTGCATCCAGTYGGGCTTTAAGTATCTCCAGAGAAGGAGACTCTACAACCTCTCTGGGCAATCTCTTCCAGTGCTCTGTCATTCTCACAGTAAAGAAATTCCCCCTCACATTCAGTTATGGTTCAGTTTTTGAAATCATCCTGTCAAGAGGCCAACTGCATTTTTTGGTTTTCCTCCTGTCCATGAGGCTTTTCTATTCAAAGAGTCATTGCCAAATTACTGCCTTCTCATGATTCACATACATAATTTCAAAGATTAGAGGCTACATTAACTCCTAGGAGGACTCAGTCAAACATCTCGGAGGACAAGCTAGGTCTACATCCAGAAACAAAACTGCAGAACGTCACCACCAGTTGTAACTTGTGTGCTCCCCAGTCATCAAACAACTGTCTTGACCAACAAGGAGGCCTATCAGTACAGATTGTGTATTGACAAAATCTCTCCAGATTTACTAATAGTGTCACACAAATAATAATAATAGGAGTACCAAAGTCAAAGAGGAACCCAATAGCAGCTGGCTTAAGAAGATACAGACATTGGTTACCGAAGTTATTTTAAGCCATTTAGTATTTCTGGACACCCCTTTCTGTCACTGTTGGTTACTGAGAATCTTGTTCTTTGATGATTCACTCTGTGATATATCCAATAAATTGTGCAGAATCTCTCAGTAGCTCTGACAGATGCAAGAAAATAATTGTACAAAGAGAGCTTCAGTTTACCCAAAAATACACTTGTACAAATGCATACATGTATATTTGTATAAATACATTTGTATTAAAATATACTTACAGGCCGGCATATGTGATATGTGTCATATTGTGATTAAAAAAAATAAAAACAACCTAATAGATTTGACTGCTGCAAAACTCAAGGAAAATGATGGTAGTTTATCAATTAAGGATTTAATTCCTGTCTTGTCCAGAAACTACGGAGTGGAGAGAATGAAAGAAAACCCACCCAAAATCCCTAACACATAATTTTGGCTGAATAGGAAGGTAAAATTTTCTCACCATCTACCACAAAATTAAAAGATAAACTACATTAAAAATTTACTTGTCACCTCTCCCTCTGCTATCCTTCTGCTCAAATACATTGTATACAAATGATTGCTGTCAAGGGTGTAATTTCATTTTGTTTATTTCAGAATTAGTACCATGGATAGCTATTAGGGCAAGGCCAATTTTCCCAGCAAGAATTCCAAAAACCTGCAGTCTAGAAAGCCTGTCTTCAGCTGGGTTCTTAAATTTGCAACTGCACCAAAAAAGACATATACAGAGTAAATGGAAAGAAAAAAAGTCAATGGATATAAAGGTTGGTAGGCAGACACTGGCCAGCAGACAGACATAGGCAGAAAGAAAAGGGGCTGGGGAGAGAAACAGACAGACAGACAGACAAACAAACAAAAAGGAGAGAGTGGTAAGGAAAAATAAAAGTGCATTTGTATTACAATATCAGAAACCCTCTGATTGCTCTAATTACACCTAAAGAGAAACAAAACATGTCTGCAGGTACTAAGTGCATGAATAATTAACTGGAAAGGAAGGAAGGCAGCAAAGCTAAAAGCAACTCAAACAGTCTTAAATTATGGGCAGGTTCTTTGGGAAGCAGGAAAATATGTCATTTATGGTGTGTGGTGGCATTTTTTTCATTTTTCAACCTTCTCATATTTCAGGTGAGCTGAAATGCCTTTTCTTCTCTTTCTTTGCTCCTCAGTCTTGACCCCCAGTAGGCCAATCTCAGACTGTGCTACTGTTACACTTTCCATTTAAGCTTGCTCATTCTACAGAGTATTTGGGTGAGAGTGCCTTCTAGGAAAGTTCAAAATAACTGACAGAAAATAGATTCTGTTTTCTTTTGGAAGGAGGAATCATGCAGTAGGAAAAGGACATATCCTTCAGATGTACAACGGAATCTAAGACTTCAGTAGTTTTTAAAAACATAGCAGTGCTCTTCAAAAGAGAAGAGGTTTTGAGCCTAGTGTCTTAGCCTAATTCTTTGTTTGCAATTGCTTCGCAACCATTTATCAGGAAAGGTACCAGGCAATATTAAAGAAAGAAGATAACATTCTTTTTTTCCAGACTGTCCTATAGTCCTGTAGAGTTTTCTTTTCTTGGAATATCAAATGGAATTAAATACAGACTGTCCTGTAGTCCTATAGAGTTTTCTTTTCTTGGAGTATCAAGTCGTACGAAAGTGTTAGTCTTAGGAATTTACTAAAACAAAACAAACACCCAAACTCACCACTCAATTAGCCTATGATATAAGGAAGATTACAACAGGATTTGATCAGTAGCATATACAGTAAGCAGGTGGGTTGCTGTGCCATATCTGCAATTACAAGAAGCACATAAGCCAAAGTTGATGGATCAAAGATGAGATCTTGTATAGATAAATCCTTTACATCCAATACAAACAAACCAAAAATTTCTGGAAATGTAATCAGAATGTTGCAAAGAAAACAGAGGGGATACAGGGTGAGTAGACTCATTGAATTATTAACCATTACAGAGAGAATCTCAGATGATGAAGTATTAGTCATCATTTCATCTTTTTTGGTGAACAATCAAAAAAGAAAAAAAAACTCAATTCCAACAGAAAAGTACAAATATAAACTAGCCAACCCTTTGTATCCTGATGGATTCACAGGAATGAAAAGCTTTGCTTGTAATTAATCAAGGGATCAAAAGGAAATCTTGATTTTATTTCCTGGCAGGACAGAACAATGCTGCTATCAGTCATTTGATGTTTGCAATGGACTAAATAAAACAATTTTTAAATTATGGACATTTAACAAAATAAAYGTTTATTACTTAGCAGGCAAGGAGGAAAAAAAGACTAAGGAAGAGAGTACCTTACATTTATTTTTTTTTTTTTATCTCTAGAAATGAAAGCTTTTTGAAGTTCAAAAATGCAATTGCTACACACACCATGATGGATTAGCTCTGGTAAGCTGAAGTAAATAGCCATTCATCTTACTGTCCATGTCAGCATGAGGTGTACTGTGTATAGAAGATTAAAAGCCTTACAGACCCTAACCTGAGGCCACACACAAGAAACATTTGCAAAATGGCTTGGGTACCAGAGCTAACTCTGAATGGCCTTTTACAACTTCAAACCTTCTATTCAAATCAGCCATTCTGCCCCACTTCTCACTCTGCACGGATAATCACATAGGCACAACAGCAAAGTATGTCCACAATCATCTACTCCAGAAGAACTGAGAATTTTCTCTTCACTCAAAGCATTTTAGATGTGCCTACAGAAAACCCTTTGTCTACTACTGAAATAAAGCAGCATCCACACCAAGACCACCAGGATTTCACTCTGCAGTACAGACCTAGCTTTTAAAATCTCTTCTAAAAATTAACACAAGCATAAACTCCTTGAAATAGCTAACTACAGTATCTAAGTCTTCTCTCACATATGTTTATACTGCTTTAATTCCACTAATAGAAGATATATTCCCACAAAGAGAAATAGCATTCCTGCTTTTATGTCAGAAGGATGAAGAGAAGAAATTGGTCCTGCTGGGATCTGAATTTTTGGTTCCAGGATGCTTTCCATTTTGATGCTGAGAGYCCTGAGCAATCCCTTCCAGGGCTCATTTTCATCTTCGCTTGGAGATGAAAAGGCTTGAGAAGGGCCAGATTTCTGCAGCTCATTCCAGGGACCTTAAAAGATTTTAAGGGAAACATTATCACTGGTAGTGAAGTAGGTATATGAAAGAAGGGATTCAGCTGAACAGAAAGTTGAGAGCAAGGATATTGAACAACCCAACTGTAGCACGCTCATTTCTCTTTTGACCACCAGGAGCAATCTGCTACACCCCAAGCTAGACACTCACTCCCATTTTACCACTTGAGAGTGCAGCAAACATCTGCTTCCTCCATGGACTTCATTAAAGGCCTTCAGGACAGAACTGAGAAGTAGATGCTCTGAAAAAGACTCAATCTCAGACTGGCTTTTATTGCTTAGGTGAAGGAAATCCAGTGATTTTCAGCAGAACAGTGCCTATAACTTTGGTGGAGTCTCTATAGGCAGAAGGTTATTAACACCTGAACAAGTCTGATTCCAAAGAGTGTATCTCCATCTACCTGAAGCAGATGAGAAATGTAATTGCCTCAGGATATTCACTCTGCACTGGCTTGAATGAGTGGAAGATGCTACAGTGAATGGCTGCGGAAAGTCATAGGGACTTCAGAAAGAGAAATCCTTCCTCCATAAGCCTGTAAAAGCACTACCATGTTAAACTGGGAAGTGGCAAAAAGACCCTGTTTGACATGTAGAGCAATCAGAGGAAGGAGAGAGCTCCACCTACAGAGAACTCTGGGTGAAACAAAAATAGTAGAGAGGGTTCGACAAACCTCATGCACTTAAAAAACAACCCTTCTGCTGCCCTGTTATAGGCCTTGGAGAAGAAGGTGCTGAACCCCTATAGCCATGCCTTTAGCAGCTCTCTACAGCAAAAGGAACTCCCAGCCCACATCCCACTGTTCTGGTCTTCTGCCATTCAAAATCCAACAATCCCACAATGAYGAAATACTTGTACATTGTCCTAATATCCTCCTGTTATTCCTTTCCTCTGAAAAGAGACTTTTAGATCGAGATGGCCCAAAAAGGAAGGCATGGGAAAGATCTAGGAGGTTATTCACATGTAGAAACATTGCTTAGGAGAGACAGTGCCTGTTGAGCTTTGTTAATATTATTTATTTTAACCAACAGCTATAAATTTGCTCAAAGGGCTCTGCTGCATATCAGCTTCACTTCACATATTCACCTAGCACTAATTCCATTAGCGTCTTCAGCCTTACAGCACTGAAAGACAGCTCCCATCACATGCACCTTGATACTTGTACCACAGACACTTAACACATTGAACAAGCTCACAGATGCCCATGATCCCAAAAGGGCTGTGCACAAAAGGCCCTTTTGGGATCATGGGCTCCAGCAGATAAACATATAGAACTTACCATTCTTAGAATCAAACATGTTTCTAGCTATTGCATCCCTGTCAAATGCTTCAATTACATGAGCTTTTGCCCAGATGTGGCTCTGGGCTCTTCCCAGGAGCTAGAGTCTGCTGATCACCYTAGTAAAGCTTTAAGAAAGGAAACAATTTAAAATGCCAGACCACCATAAAACTAAATTCCTTGTGTTTGTTCTCGATTTTTCTTTCACTCAGAAATCCTTTTAAAAGGGGGCATCATCCACCTTTGGGCTGAACAATTAGTATTTGTTTTGTGCTACTGGAACAGCTTGTAGATCCTRATTTTGTCTCCAGATGAATTCACTAACAATTTCCCAGTGAAAAACCCAAGGCTCTCTCTTGTTTCGACCTCCCTTTTAATGAGGCAATGTACATCTGCCAGAACTTTTGGAAAGGCAAAGGTAATCTTCCCTCACAGAGAAGAAACCCTGGCTGTCCCAATCCCTAGATCTGACACTCAGAGTATTGTAACCATGTTTAGCAACCATCTTTTCTTTCTTGTCTTTGAAATGTTTCCTTTGACAGGATAAAAGTGAAATGTTGGTAAGATAGGACATTTTTGGCTTCCATATGCTGAGTTTAGTTCTGACCTCACTCTRGGTGCACATAGACATGAACAGCTGAGGAAAAACTGAGCCAGAAGCAGGCTCCACTGCTCTGCTTACCAGAAGGGACAACATAATTTCCTCTGTATGTAAGATTTTGCCTGCAGTTTGTTGAATCCACTGCATTTTAAAGATATCTACACTGTATATTTTATAATGACAGACTTTGTTTATGTGGTTTAATCCGTATCATTATAAATTGTTCCCTCCTAGTAATTCTGAGGACAGCCCAGAACACTACAGCCTCTGCTCTTCCTCTCCCC
>NW_028186645.1:12533062-12550718 GCF_003343005.1 Rhea americana
GAGAAATAAAAAAAGAGAAAAAGTAAAAAAGTAAAAAAGAAAGCCTATCTCCTCTATCTATCACCAGAGAAGCAATAACTTGTTTCTTTTACAGTTTTTTCTTTTTTATTTAAATCAAACTTCCCTCAACCTTGGAGATATACTCACCAGAACCTAACCACTTTTTCCCACCTTATCTATCATTTTCGTGAAACTAGAGTGAAAGTCACTAGAATTTGGGAAAGCAAGATAAAAAGTCAACAGTCAATACAAGCTTTAAAGAGCTGTTTCATTGACAGGTTTACTATTTGAACACTGACCTAAGCTAACAAGATCAGATCCAGATCTGCTATTTGCATTTGCACTTAACTAAGCTCTAAAATAGCCCTCCCACACCCAGGACTCACTGCTGTTTCTGACAAGCCATATGAAGAAATGAAATAAAATAATAAAAATCTATTAGCAAAAGTTTAGACCTTACCCTCCTCCCTTTATTAATCTAGGTCTAGTTGGAAAATCATAGGGACTTAATATCACATGGTACCAAGGAGAAAAAAAAGAAAAGAAAAAAATTACAGGCAAGAACGCTGCAAGATGCATTTCAGTCACAAAGCACATATGCATACACATGCATACACATGCATACACTTCTAACATAACATCATGAATACCTGCATGTGCATTGTGCCCATATGGACTAAAGAGAATGCCATGACCAGCAGAGACTACTCCTTCATGCAACAATAAGTCTCTCATTCACCCAAAAGCTTTTAATAATTACATAACATTTATCATTCTATCCAAAAATCATGTAGCTTTGTTGTGCACTGTCACATATCTGTCTCATTCCAACCCAAATGTCAATACGTTTGTTGAGTAAAGCTGAAACTGCTTCATGCTCTCTTTCAATAAAGGTGCTAGACAAATGAGAATTATTATTAGCATGTATTGTGCCAACCGCCATCAGTTAAGGTTAGCACTTTTGCCTGTCAAAACAAGGTCCTCCTTCTACCACGCTGTAACACCATACCAATCTGAACACACAAGCAGCTTGGCCAAATTCAGACAGAAGAAGAAAATACACAGAATGTGGAAGAGGGGACAGGTTACTTGAGAGAATTATAGGAATGCCGTCAGAGTATGTAGAGATGCTGTGAAGAAGGCTAAGCCCCAGCTGGAATTGAGTCTTGCAAGGGATGTCAAGGACAATAGGAAGGGCTTCTTCAGATATACCGTCAGCAAGAGGAAGACTGGGAAAAATGTGGGTGATGAAGGATATAGAGAAGACAGAATTTCTGAATGCCTTCTTTGCTTTAGTCTTCACTGCTAAGGGCAGCCCCCATGAATCCCAGAGCCTGAATGTGAGGGAGAAAGTCTGGAGAAGGGGAGACTTTCCTTTAGTTGAAGATGATAGGATTAGAGAACTTCTGGGCAGGCTAGACATCCACAAATCCATGGGTCCTGATAGTAGGCACCCACGAGCACTGAGGGAGCTGGCGCATGTTGTTGCTACGCCGCTCTCCATCATCTTTGAAAAGTCATGGAGAACTGGAGAGGTGCCTGAGGACTGGAAGAAAACCAGTGTCACTCCWGTCTTCCAAAAGRGCAAGGAGGAGGACCCAGGCAATGACAGGCTGGTCAGCCTCACCTCCATCCCTGGAAAGGTGATGGAACAGCTCTTGTTGGATGTCCTCTGCAAGCATATGGAGGAAAAGCAGGTGATCAGGAGTAGTCAGCAAGAATTCACCAAGGGGAAATCCTGCTTAACCAATCTGATGGCCTTCTATGATGGAATGACTGGCTGGGRAGATGAGGGAAGAGCATGGATGTTGTGTACCTTGACTTCAGCAAGGCTTTTGACACTGTCTCTCATAACATCCTCCCAGGCAAGCTCAGGAAGTGGGAGTTAGACAAGTGGACTGTGAGGTGGAATGAGAACTGCTGGAAAGGCAGAGCTCGGAGGGTTGTCATCTGTGGCACAGAGTCCAGTTCGAGGTCTGTGGCTAGAGGCATCCCCAGGGTTCAGTGCTGGGTCCCGTCCTGTTCAACTTGTTCATCAATGACCTGGATGAAGGGACAGAGTGCCTCCTCAGTAAGTTGATGATACCAAGCTGGGAGAAGTGGCTGATACACCAGAGGGCTGTGCTGCCATTCAGAGAGACCTGGATAGGCTGGAGAATTCCATGGAAAGGAACCTCCTGAGGTTCAACAAGGGCAAGTGCAGAGTCCTGCACCTAGGGAAAAATAACCCTAGGCACCAGTACAAGCTGGGGGCTGACCTTCTGGAGAGCAGCTCTGCAGAGAAGGACCTGGGAGTSCTGGTGGATGACAAGTTGACTATAAGCCAGCAATGTGCCCTTGTGTCCAGGAAGGCCAATGGTCTCCTGGGGTGCATTAGGCAGAGTGTTGCCAGCAGGTCGAGGGAGGTGATCCAGCCCCTCTACTCAGCCCTGGGGAGGCCTCGTCTCGAGTACTGTGTCCAGTTTTGGGCTCCCCAGTGCAAGAGAGACATGGAGCTACTGGGGAGAGTCCAGCATAGGGCTACAAAGATGATGAGAGAGCTGGAGCATCTGCCGTAAGAGGAATGGCTGCAAGAGCTGGGCCTGTTTAGCCTGGGGAACAGAAGACTGAGGGGGGGGGATCTTATCAATGTGTGTAAGTACCTGAAGGGAGGGTGTCAAGGGGACGAGGACGAACTCTTTTCAGTTGTCCCATAAAACAGGACAAGAGGCAATGCCACAAACTGAACCACAGGAAGTTCYGYCTGAAYGYRAGGGGGAATTTCTTCACTGTGAGAGTGACAGAGCACTGGAACAGGTTGCCGAGAGAGGTTGTGKAGTCTCCTTCTCTGGAGATATTCAAGGCCATTCAAGGCCTGCCTGGATGCAATCCTGTCTAACCTGCTCTAGGTGATCTTGCTGAGCAGGGAGGTTGGACTAGTTGATCTCCAGGGGTCCCTTCCAAGCTTACTGATTCTATAATTCAATGATGTGATGACCATTCAAAGAGCTCACAGGTTTTGATGGGACCTAAAGTATACCCACAAGCAGTACTTAGGACACACAGTGTTGCCTCATTAAAACGAGGGATGATCTCAGARATAACAAAGAACCAGACAGCTGCTAGTAAGCACAAATTGAAGGATGGCTAGATTCTGCCAGCTGGCTCCAAAGCAGCTGCTTAGGGTAGGACTCAGGTGGCAGATAACTGGAAGTAGCTAGCATGCCTTGCGGCCTGAAAACATGCTTTCCGGGGAAATGCCTCTGAGTGTGCACTTCAGCTTACCAAACAAAGGAAAGAAAAATAATCCATAGAAGGAGGGAGGTCTTCAAAGCCAAAGCCTAAGGCAAGTTCTTGTTGTTTGTTGTTTACTGCAATTTTATTTTTTTGGGTTTGATTTCCAAAAGCCTCCAAGATGTTTTTAAAGATCTGGAACATTCATTTAGCACTACATAACCCTTTCCATCATATAAGTTGGTGTAGGCCATCTTATTCCTTTCCCATAAAAAGTACACCACAAAGAGCTTATAGTAGCATTTGAGAGCACTGAGAAGGTACATTCTTGAAGTGACATAGACAGCACACTGAAACACAAACTCTAAGGAAGAAAAAATGCTTTAACAAGAACACACAGTACTTTTATAGGGCCATTTCATCCATTGATCTCCCAGRGAAATGATAAGAAAGGAAGAGAGCCACTATTTTGTATGATCAACAATGAGAAAAAAAAAGAGAAGTGAAACTGGTACTCCAAAATCATGTAAAATGAAAATCGGAGTGCTGAAAATAGGCTGCATATTTCCCCAGATTCATCTCAGATTCTGACTGAATCATGTTGTCCTTGGTATTTATCATTTTTGACTTCATTACGAAGGCAAAATGCATTTTTTTTCCCCTTTGTATCAAATCCAAAATGGAATGTGTACTTCTTATTGCAAGCAGCAGCGGAGAAGAGTTCAGTCCCTACTTTGCAAACAAAATGCTCTCTCAGTGATATATTGCWAGCCAGAGGTGGTTGCATTCCAAGGGTGCTACTCATTCATACTCCATGACAGAAGAGGAAAATAGTTTTAATTTGTGACAGTTCCCAAAAGAATTTATTTATCACTTGAAAAGGGGCAAGCACAATATAACCTAACCAATGAAGGCTATTTAACAGATTTATTTCACTCATTACAGGTAGTTTTTAACACTGTACTGTTGGCCAGCTCCAAAATAATCTGCTGAAAACAACAAAGTAGAGCAGYGAACCACTGAAGTGGGATAATGCCTCAACTCTGACTACTTCCTATAATATATCATCTGAAAATGAGACCAGGAGCCTTCTAGATGCCTCCAGACTCCTGGAAGCATTCAGGAGATGGCACTTCTACTCTGGAACACATCCATGCAAGACATGAAAACAAAACAAAGGTAGAGGGAAGTAAAATTCAGGCAAAATCAGACTTCCTAGTTTCCATCTTACATAGTGATTGTTCACTAGTGTCTGAGTGTCAGGACATAGTGAAACTTGAATAGATAAATAAGTGACATAAGCAGACAACCTAATGTTGGTGGATCTTACCTTTGCTAAAAATAGAAATAAAAGAAAGATATGGAGAAGATGGTGCTCTGTAAAGCTTTCAGGTAGGTCTTCTGTTTACGGAGAGCTTTAAAGTTTTAAGATGCTCATCTGGGTGCATCTTGCCTTCACATTTGATGCAGTCTCATTGAGAGGGCATATATTGCACTTTGCTTTAATTCTGCCTCACTGGCATTACCCTGTAACCTTAAATTTCAGGTGAAGGAAGAAACTGTCTTCTACCGCCTTGAAAATTAAGAAGTGGCATTTGGCAAACCAATCAGCCTCAGGTAGCAGCCATCCTAGCCATCACCAAACCTACTCTGCCACATGTGCTGCTTCTATTGAGGGGCCTGGTGGTGATGAGGTAATCCAAAAAGAGCAATTCATTTGATTTGACTATTTCAACTTTTTTTCTCTGAAGCCTCATAAAGCCATCTATATAGAAGAAAAGAAAGGGGTGCAGTAACTAAAATCCAGGTTTATCTATCTGCCCTGTTTAGGAGTTACCTTCTATTATAAATACGGCAGCAGCTGGCTTTCCATTTGATGCTGTGCAGGCAATAGGAACAAGGACAGCCAGTGAAGAACACCATCAAGTCTGTACTCTTTCAAAGTCACTCTAGGCCTGCAGTATATGCACTAGATTTTTTCATCTCTCTATTACTTTCCCATTCTCAGCTGGTAACAAGATTCCCATTCCTCCCTAAGGGTAAGCTTAAGGTGGGCCTCTTTAGCTATGCAGGCTATTAAGATCTGAATGGGAGAATTTCCCAGGGGAGAGACTCCATATTAATACACAAATGCCAAATTTCAGCAAAGTTTCCACATCAGCAAAATAGCAGCACCCTACCAAATGATCCCCATACATGTGCAGAGTAACTTAGGGTGTAAGGGACCTCCAGAAGTCACCTGATCCCACAAAAGCAGGGCCAACTTCAGTCAGGTTGCTCAGGGCCTCATCCAGTTCAGCATCAAGTATTTCCAAAGATGGAGATTCCATAGTCTCTCTGGACTACTCTTATTGTGGAGAATTTTTTCATTATACCTTATTGGAATTTCCTGTGTTGCAGCCTGTGCTTATTGCCTCTCATCCTACCACTGCATACCTCTAAGAAGAGTCCAATGCTGTCTTCTCTACATTCTCCCATTAGGGGCTGAAGACTGTAATTAGACTCCTCTGTAGTCTTCTCTTCTTAAGACTCACCATACCCAGTTCTCTCTGCCTCTCTTGCTTTTCCTAAACATTTTGGTAGCTCTCTGCTGGATTCCAGTGTGTCAAAGTCTTTCTCATACTGAGGAGGCCAAAAAATGACATAGTACTCCATAAATGGTCTCACAAGTACCACATAGAGGGGAAGAATCACTTCCTTTACTTGCTGGCTGCACTCTTGCTAATGCAGGCCTTYATGCACATGGCCTTTTTTGTAGCAAGGACACAGTGCTGACTCACATTCAGCTTACCTGTCAGCTCTCAGGTCTTTTCCTACRGATCTGCTCTTCATCCAGTTTATGTTTGGCCTATACTTTTGCATGGGGTTACTCCATACCAGCAGTAGAATTTTACATTAACTTTTGTGAACTTCATAGAGCTCCCATCAGCCCATTTCTCCAAAGTATCAAGCTTCATCTGAATTGTATCCCTGCCCTCTGGAATATCAACTAGCTCCCACTATCTGGTATCATCTGCAAACTTATCAAGGGCCCATTCCATCCTAGGCCCATTCCATCCTATCATCAGAGCCATTAACAAAGATATCCAACAGTATCAGCTCCAGCACTGCCCTCAGGAATGCCACTATCCTGTGTATAAACACAGGCTATTCCTCCTTCAGCTCATTGAAGAATTAGCTATGTGGGGGAAAGAAAAAGGTTCAGGAAAAGGATAGATTTTGTGATGAAGAAATAACAGAAATGATTTGCTGAGAAGACAGATCCAGCATACCTTTCCAGGCGAAGGAGTAGTACAGAACAGCTCCATTTGGTAAGTTTATTAGCTACAGAAAACAAATCTCCGTCATCTCTGGCCACATATTACTACAAACCTAGTAGAGTTTTTTTCAAGTAATAATGAGAAAATATGGTCTCTGACAAGAGCTATACTAGAGCAATTAGTGATAGAGTTAATAAGCACTACATTATTTATTTTCAGCTCTGCAGCAAGAATGCCCCTTTCCTAACTATCTTGAGCAGGCTTCTGCTTAGAATGAACACATAATATACTTAATATTACAAATAGATGCTTTGTACTTGTTAACACTTTTCAATAAAGTATGTTAACATTTATTCGGAAACATCAGCAATCAAAGGTCTCTGTAAGGCAGAGCTGCAGTGTTAGTTGCAAATTGTTGAAAGGTAACCACTTCTGGGGTTGAAAATGATACTTTAACTACAGTATTCACACCCCTAAAACTGATATTATTTGTTAGCATCCATCCAATCTAGAGGAGCCATCCCTCTAGACCTAGAGCATCCATCCAGTCTATAGTCTCCATATAGACAGCCTATGATTAGAGCCATTTATTACTTATAAACAGTTCAGTTGTGGCTTTCTTGCTCAGCCTTTATCACAAAGCTGGCAGCAGGGCTAGACCAGGGTGGAGCTTTGAGGCCTGCAGTTGAGCGCTAGGACTTTAAAGAACTTCTGTAATCTCCCAGCTATGAACTACATACTTCCTTTGCTCTCCTAGATGAATCTTGTGTCCTTAGTTACAGGAAATTTTAGTGTTAGGGTCTTAGGGATAAGAAGACTAATATATGTGTCAGCTCACAACTCACCAGGTCTTCAGAGTTAGAAAGTACCATTTTTCTTGCATGTGCCCTGCCAGATTGTTCACTTTGAAATCTGCATGCTCCTGGTTTTCCTGGCAGAGTGCTACAAGAATCCCAGCCCACCCACCATAGAAGAGGCCTACAATTTAAGAATCGTGAGGATTCAACCAAGCCAGAAAAGACTAGTGAACTCAATCCTAACCTTCATTTAAAGGCAGAAATAGATGGGGGAAGCCAAATGAAGCAGAAGGCTGGTAAGACAGTACAAGATTTCTGCTTTAAAAGGGAAGTTGGAAYTGATTTGTCTGATACCAATGCTTTCTAAAACCATGTTCTTGCTAATCTACTGGACACAGCAATATGGAATTATGACCAGGAAGAACATGTGTCACATGTGTCTCTTGGTGTAAAGAGAGGCAGACTATGACTTAAGGATCTTGGGYTCCTGGCCTGGTTCACTGGTTCCCAGTGAACTTAGTAAACTCCCAGTGAACTGGTTCCCGGACTTAGGAAAGTGTTTCTTCCTACCCCTTTGCTCAGCTTCTCTGACTACAATATGGGATTTATAATGTTTAGCCATTTTCCAGCAATGTTAAGAGACCTATTATGTTATGCACCCAAAGGAAAGCCCCTTTCCATTGCACTCATTTCTTTATGTGTACTTGCAGAGTATGAACACAACACCCACCAGCCGCTATATCCTGCAACTCTCACCAAAAAGGGCTGTAAAGGAATTTCCTCTTGACTGAGGAGGTAGTGAGACATCCTTGCACAGAGCAACTCACTCTTTTTTAAACCCCTAAGAAGATCAAAAGGTCTGATGGGCACCACAGAGCATCCAAACAGGGTGAGAACCTTAATGAGCACCTGGGTGCCAGTCACTCTCTCTGGGCGAGGTTTGCAGAGCCAGAACATTCYCCCGCTGTCCAGCTCCCATTCACATCCCTTCTCTGTCTGACATCTCATAGGCATCATGCTTCAAAAAATATAATTAAACATTCCTCATTTTAGCAACCATTTCACAAGCTGTGCATCCATTGATCACAGAAGGGGGGGAAATCACTGTATCACTCTTAACACCATATTAAGTTTTATGTCCATTTAATTTTACCCAAGGAAAACAAACAGTTTTTCTACAGTATTCTCTTTCATACTGCATTTTTATGCCTCTAGGTTTTTGCCTGTTTAGACTCTAGAAGCTATAAAAAGTATTCTGAACAGTGCTACCTGAATAAATACTCTATAAATTACAAATGATATTTATCAGTCTTGCGTCAATTTCACTACATCAGAAATAGCATAAGATTGTATTTAGATAGCTAAGATATAGGTAATAGATTAGCATACACAGAGTTCTAAAAAATTCACATCCTGCTATTCGAGACAAAAACATATACATATGACTTTAATTAACTTGTCCTGCATTTGGAATTCCACCACGATACAAAGCCAGCAGGATCATTAAACTCAATCATATTTTCAGCCTAGCCTGATATTTCAGTAGAGCCATTCAAATCAATTTACTCAACAGAGACATTTGTCCCTGGCCTGTCACCATGGCCCATACTAAGCATCATGCACTTCTTTATCTTTTGGCAGGGCCATCATAAGCAAGTGACACAGAGGGTGATGTATGGGAACTCAAATAAGTTATAAATCCTTCTTCCCTTCATCAGCCATCAGCCTGAGCGAATTTACTCCAGTCAGTGTTGGCAAAGACTCCCTAACTACTCTTGGGAAGGAGTCAGCTGACATATTCTTCAAGGTAAAGTTCCTTTTTGTTTTGAGGAACAGAGGGCACCGTGAGGGGAAGAAAAAGCCTTGACTACTTCTTTGGATGCCTCATAGATGGGAACAGAAAATGACCAAGCCACATATACAGCCACACCCACACCTGCAAGGCTCTTCCCATCCTGAAAGGGGCAGTGATGTGYCTAAAAACTAGTAACTCTATCCCATGCATTCAGATGCTTCTCAAGGGTTTACAAATCACAACTAAAATTCCCTCTCATCAAAACTTGAACTAAACAGATCACAGTTATTTCATTGACTAAATTCTGTTTTAAGTGGCTGTCATTTTAGAACACCAAGAAATAAAATAAAACATGCCTATTGCAAGAGTGGGCAGTTGCCTAGATTTCTCTATAAGCCAGAAAAACAAAAAGCTAAACAAAAATTATTTTACCAACTTAGGAGAGCAGGGAAAGATATGCAGAATATCACTCTCCTTTGCCATAGCAGCTGCCTGATGTTTCTTGCAAAGTCTAGCTGAATTATTGAGACTAGAATTTCCCTTTCTCACAGCAGAAACAATACATGAGGAGCTAAGCAGCCATTCACATGTCACATGATTAATGCAAGAATCCTTGAAGTACACAGAGAAGAGAGCTCCTTGTCCTGTAGCACAACCTTTCGTTTAAAGCACTTGACTATGACAGCATCCTACGTTTCATATACATTCTAATGACATTSCTTCCTCCTCACTTACTATAATCACTGAAGGACATATCTGCGGAAGGCAGCTACAGTAGGGCATCACTCCTCATCTCTGTTTATCTGATTGCAGTTATCAGAACTGCTAAGCTCCTGTTCCTGCACTGCATCTCTCCTTATACCCAATGAAGACTGGTATGTGCACCAGGACACAACCACCATTCTACTTTCAAGTGGTCAGATATAAAAGGGAGCTTCATCGTGACACTTCATTTTCTAGATGTAAACAGTTGCATGTTTCAAACTACTGCCTGTTGTGCAGTCTCTCGGTAGACAAAGCAGTGGTAGTGCATACCAGCAAAGGCAACAGCCTTGGCACTTTCCCTGGTGTAACAATATGACTCTCTAACCCTGGGTCTTAAAACAGATTGCACTAGGCTTTGTGATACCCATGGACAAATAAAGGTGAAGTCAACGTCAAGCGACTGATATATCCAACCTGTTTATTGACTACACAAGAGGAATAACAAAGTGGTCAGGAGTGCAGTTCTAACTATTTTATAACATATGTCATACTACACCAGCAAAACAGAACTTTCTCTACCATACATTATCAGTGAGTTAGAAAAAGTTGAAGAAGAGAAAATTGGAAAAGGAAAGAAAGAGAAACAGAGATGACATGAAAGASAGAGATCACCACCCTAGGGTCTAGCGATGTCTTGTTCTGCTTTGCCTCTGACTTGAGGTTCCTGGATGGTAGGCCAGCAGTTACCTACCCTATCCTGCACCTTTTATAGTTTCTTTTTCTCCAAGATCCTCCCATGAGGCAGAATTTTGTCAGTAAGTTTCAGCAGGCATACTGCGTCGTTCAGAAAGTTCTCGAAATGGGTCTAGGGGTTGACTTGTCCTCTCTATTGCCMTGGTCAYGGTAGGACCTTTCTGTGTACATGCGCCCTTAATCTTTATTCAGAATGGGGGAGTTAAAGCAGGAGATAGCACCATTTTGCCTACACATGGCCCACCAAGGGAGTTAACAGAGGAGATAGCACCATCTTGCTTACACAAGACCTGCCATCTCCCACCACTTCCCAGCTCTGAAAACAGCTTGTTTAAGGCATACCTCACACATCATGTCCATGACACCTGGCAGAGTATACACACTACTCAACTGATGACAATTTGTATGTGAATGTGGATTTGATATTTGAAGTATCATGTTCTTCACTGTATTTATAATAATAACAAAACATTAAAACATCAAAAAGCTCCTTGGTAAACAAGTTACTATAAATAAAATGTTCTAATATCTTCCCACAAAAGCAAAACGTAGCCATTTTGTTCAAGGCCAATATAAAACTCAGCTATGACAATAAGGTGCAACAATGTGTAGTGGAGAGTTCAGTGCAAGGGGTGTGTTACATCTGAAGTTTYCACCAGACTAAACAGGCTGTCAGGCAAATCTGGTGCATCAGAGAGCCAGGATATGATTAGATGAGCTATGGATCTATTCTGAAAGCTCTTAGTACCAATTTTCCCGTCTTAGTATACTAAGGACAACATAGGCATGGGTGCTACCCACATGCCAACATTCCCTTTACTTTAAGCATGTAGTCCCTTGGAGTAATTAGGATGGGGGACTGGTTTAATTTTGAGGCATAGCTGAGCTGTTCCAGTCTGGGGATGCAGGCTGTAAACCTCTCTCAGGGTTTTCCAGTCATTAACCCCCCCCAAAAAAAAATGCTTTCCAGACTTGATTTTTCACAGGCAGTTGCCGTTCAAAGAACAAAACATCAGCACAATGTAATAAGCAGCCCTCTTTGTTCAGACAAAGGTAAGGCAAAGCTTTAGTCACTTGAAGCCTAATTCCAGYTTGGAAGAAAGTTTAGCTCAGTATTTATGACGTAGGTCCTTTATCTTAACAAGTTCAACTTTGAGGCTTTCAAACAGATATCTTTCACCCCAATCTGCTCTGCTGTCTTGCTTCTCTCCATTCCTACTTGAGTGTGCATGTGCAGGTGTGCACAGACACATGTACACAGTCATCTCAATCTTTTGATATTATAAAAGCAGCAGTCTCTTCTTTACCACRCATGCATCTCATTATCTGTTCTTAGTATACATCTTGAGTAATGCAATTTACTTCAATGTCACCAAGAGAGAGACATTCCTCTGGGACTGTCATTACCATAAACCACAATCTGCTGCCAATTTATATGTCCTTACCCACCCCTTGTTTTAACTTTTTCATTAATGATGACAAAGTGTTTTGTACCCTCTATCTCACTTCATTTTTACATTTTTAGAAATATTCTCACTGCTTTTCCCTTCCTCCGATGCTATGCTCTACATTTCGTCTCCCTCTACATCCTGTAGCTTTAAATCCCCGCATCAGAGCATAGTGGTGTTACCTTATCAGTGTCAGTCTGTTCTTTCTGGGTTGACCATAGCTATACAAGGCTACTTCCCTGGTGTGTTACAAATAAACATGACTTTMCAGTCTGCACCAAGCTCAGCTAGATATCCTCAGAGGGTTTCTTGCCACCAGCAGTTGAAGGATGGGCCATCAGAATGGGCCACTGATGTGAACACAGTTGTCCTTCATGAATGAGCTGTCTCAAATTGTGATCTTACAATAAGTAATAGCTCAGAGTTAAAGTTGTTCAGGAGATTTTAAAGATGTCTACAGCAGGGACTGCTTTTATTACTCACCTGCTCAGTGGCCTGCATAGTCCCTTAGTACTAGAGTAAATTAATAATCAGAATGATAATAATATTGGTCCAAGAAAACCTCCTTGTGCCATAACAGGTTGTGGGAAGAAGGATGAATCTTTAAGGGAGGATTTAGATAAATGGCTCATATTTTCATTTCTATAAACAAAAGGATAAAAAAGGATTACTATGAGGCTACTACAGGGAACCAAAGAAATTTTCAGTTGTCAGCTTAATGAGAAGGCAGGCTCCAATCAAATGTACAAGTATCTAGATACGGTTTCTGAGCTAATTAGCTAAGTATCTGAATGCTGGCTATTAATCATTCCTAACGTGTCACTGCATCCTCTGTCAACAGAGGATAAAAATCTTAAAAAATAAATAAATTTAAAAAAAGAGGAAAATGGCTCAGAAAACAAGGACAGCAGCCACTTCACAATGGAGGAACTCCTAGATATGAAAATAGAAAAACATGGGGCTTCAAGATCCTAAGAAGGGGATTATTATCTAGACAGTAATTAAAGCTGGTCAAAAAAACAGAATGAAGATCATTTCACGGAATACAAGATGAGATGGCTTTTCCCCTGTGTGAAGATAAAAAACTGTTTTATGAGAAACAACTACATTTATGTTAAGTAAGACATTTGTTTACTTTAATTCTACTGCTTCAGGATGTTTACCAGGTCTTGGTTTTGCTAAAACTGCTGCCCCTAAGTAGCTTCATGAAACTATTACTAAGAAACAGAGAAACTTGTAACCTCTGAAAAGAGGTGCTGAGAAATAAAGAGATTCCAGCAGCTACTTCTACATCTCCCTCGCTCAGTCAGGGAGCAGGTATGTGCTCCAGACAAACTGCGTTTCCTCCAGGACACTGAGGATGAAGTCAAGCAGAAAAGAAATGAAATTGATTCAGTGCTGTGATCAGCACCACCTATCACTGATGAGTCAGAATTGGAGATGCACCACTCCATTACTAGGACCAGTCTTCCAAATGGGACAAGACACAGACACAGCATTTTCAAGAGCCTGTGTTAGCATAAGTTTCTGCCACAGGCTATCAACATCAATTCACAGGCCTTTGTGGGGAAGGGCTTTTAAAATATGGGTTAATAATACAATTGTATGTCTCCTAAAATCCTGCAGAGCTTCTGAAAACAACAAAAAAAGGAGGTTATATCCATTTCCAGTATGACCAAATATATTTTGCCTCCCTAAATTCCTCTGCTTCTCAGCACTGTGGAGTTTTTTCCTTTATCTATTTCCTTAAGCTGTTTGGGTGCCAGTGCTACATACTGTTAAACAGCTGCTGTATTCCATCCCTTAAGTGTGGAGAATTACCTAATGTAATAATAGTCTAAATGGCACTTTGTGATGAAAGGTGCTACCAGAAAGCAACTATCAAAATGATCACATTACTGAAAGACTCATAGAGTTTTTCCAATGCTTTGCCCCTTGCAGTAATTTTCATAGAYATAAAACACATCTGCTCCATTTTGGCAGAATTTTAATGTCCATATCCTGCAGATGTGAATAATAATGGAAGCTCTAGAGGAAGAAAGAATCAAACCCTAGACTACGTGCAATGATCCTGCACTTTGGTTTAGCAAGGTGACTTGGGAATCTCATTCCTTACAAGCCGGAAACTGCAAAATGAGAAAGACACTGTGTAGTAAAACAGCCTGCTCTGCTTACGCCAACAACTGTCATAGAAGAACACTGCTGCTGATTACTAGCTCCTCTAGCACAGAAAGACCAAAAATGTCACATGGCTCCTGACATAAAGATTCAAACACTCCAAGAACAGCAAAATAGCACCAAAAAGATTGCTACAGGGGAAAAGTCAACATTATAACTGTATTTGAAATGAGTCATTCTTTGTATCAACTGATACTACCACAACATGAAGAAATAAATCACATTGACTTTTTTTTTTTTTTTTTTTTGCTCATGAGTGACATTCATTTGTGCTTAGTATTTCATTTGAATTAGGCCAAAGAATAGACTAGACCATTTTGAATCCTGGATCTCATGCAAAGGTAAAGCCAATAAAGAGAAAGCCACTAGGCTATAAACAACTGTGCAGTAATGAAAAATGAACTCCGGAAAGGYGGTACACTGTAGGTAAAGACAGATTATTTTGTTGCTTTAAGGTTTCAGCAATGTTGTAGAAAAGCTTATATATTAAAAAAATGATTACTGACTTCTACTAAAATTTATTCTTACAGTATTTCCCTTTATTGTATACCTAAATACTTATTTAATGTAGCACATAAATACAAATCATGAAGTATAAAAAAGTGTTAAGATTCCTTTAAAAAGTATTAAACTTCTATATAATCTAGTTCTTCAAATAATTTCTCAATATCTCAAAGCACTACACATAAGAAATGGCCTCCTGTTCTTTAGATAGAGGTCACACTGCATATATGTTGGCAAAGGACAACAGCATATATTTCCTTCAAAACCCTAAAATCCCATATGTCCTTCATCTCCTTCTAGGGGCTTGGTTATTTAGCAGAATTGCCCTACTAAACTGGAGTACTTCTACACTCCAAAAATGGTACCGTTAGCACTTGATGGGAGCACTATTTTGGTAGATTAGAGAGAAATCAATCAGATTAGAGAGAGGAAAGAAATCAAGCAGCATACCCACGCACTTGGTCTCCCTTCTCTTTGGATAGTCCCATGCTTTCYCACATTCTTGCTATTCTTGTACGTACAGGACTTGAAAGTCTTGGGAATCTTTTACACTTATGTTATATGTTGCTTTCCCTCATCTATCAGTCCCTAAATTCTAGTCATTTATATCAATATATAGTACATTAGCTACCAGAGAGTTCCAAAACAGTCTTCCTTTTCATTAGCAGCCATGCTATCAGCTCAACAGATTAGGCTCSTTTAAGAGACTTCCCTTCTTCTAATGAAGTAATAGACAAATCTTATTCTGTCCACTCTGAAATGATATTACGGCCAAATCAAGGGCACATTAGCTTATTTCCTGATTCGTTATACTTCATTTGTCATTGCCTCAATCCCCTAAATTATTTTGCTGTGTTGGTGAGAACTGGCTCATATTGCCTTCTTGTTCCCATGGAACAAGTTCATCATTAGAGCAAATTTCTGAAGGACCCTTCACATATGAGACCTCTTCACCRTGTTCCCATTCTGAAAGTAGACTGGAGTCTCCAGTGCCTGGAATACATTCTGTCTTGGCTTGCTACCAAACTTGCCAGGAGAATCTGCTGATCTGTTGCGGAGAGGTGCAAGAAAATAGGATCCAAAGGAAAGGGAGGTGGTTTTTGGTGTTCTACAGAAGAACTAAAACCCTAAAGTTCACSAGGCTGCTGAAGAGCCCATACTCGAGGACCACATCTACAGTGGAGACCACCCAACATTAAGCTGTTGCACTGGGGTTTTTTTATTTCTTCCCATTGCTTCATTGCTTTTCTTTGTCACCTCTTTTTTTTCTTTCTTTCTTTCTTTTTCCTTTTTTTTTTTTTTAAGGCACACCCTGAGCTTCTAATAGCTTGCACAGAGAAAGACTGACTGAATAACCTTTCAGTTGCTGGCAAAGACCAGCTTTTCCCACCAGCAGTTACTCAATCCAACTTTAATCCTCGCTATGCTATTCCCCACCTGTCTTAATCACTTTTACAGCTTCCAACGTTGAATGGCCCCACAGCCCTTTGTGCTCACCACATACATGAAAAGTAAGGAATTGCTATTTCCTCAATTTTGCTCATGTGGACATCAGTAAAACAGCACTGAGGTGAGTTTATTGATTGACWGACCTCATCATTCTAGTTAGCAGTAAATAAATAAATAAAGCCCATAAGCTTTATTTATAAGCAACAGACAGGTTTTAGGGAGTTTCATACACTCTTTCAAAAAGGTCTCTATCTTGGAATGAGATGATTCACGTCCTAGAAGATTTTACTGTTCCTCACTGACCACCAAGTTTGACTAGAACCAATGTGAGCACCTATGACACAGGTGTCTGTACTTCATTATCTCCATACAAAAAAAGTCTGCAGTGCAACCAGATATTGCAAAGGGTAAAGGGATAGTTTCACAAAGGTTTGCTTCAGTAGGAAACAACTCTGCCAGGCACCACACAGCACCCTCAGAAGAAGGCTGTGACAGGGGGCTGCAGCTGCTCCCTGAAATGCTAGGAGAGAAATAAGAAAGGCACTAATGAGGAACATGTTGCTACCTGGGACTGTGGCTCATTCCAGGCAAGGCATACAGTATACCACAGTTTGTCAACTGCTGGGCAAACAGTATCAATATTATTTATCCCTGTCTTCCAGATTTTCAAAGGAGGCAAAATTTGCCAGCAAAACTAGTAGCACAACTAGGATAAAAACTATATAGTTCTACACTCTAATTAGAAAAGCCGCAGTAACTTCTTCAAAAAGTCATGACTGTGCTTTCTAAGTAYTAACTAATGCCAATGCATGTATAATACTGGTCAAGAAAAATGAACTGTAGCAGATGCAGAGAAAGGCTACCATGGGAGTGACAAAGACTATCTGATAAAAAATATTAAAAGAGTTTGACTTGTTCAACCTGGTTAAATAAATATTGAGATGGGATACATTTGCTGTGCATAAACACCCGGGTGTAGAAATAGCTGAGGAGAGAAAATGACTATTYAACTAAAAGACAATATTGGTACAAGAACAGATGGTTATAAACTGCCAAGGAATAAATTTAGGCTGAAAATTAGACAAAGATCTCTAATCAGCAGAGTAGCGAGGCCTTTTAAAAAGCCTTCACAGGGAGCAGGGGCAAAAACCTGCCCTAACTGAGCAATAAAGCTTCATATATTTCTGAAAGGCTTTGTTAAATACTGTTCCCTATGACAGCACAGTACTGGAGGCAATGATTCCAGAGGTCCYTTGTAGCCTTCTGCTTCTCTACACTTCACACTAGAATCCTTTCATAGCACCATCAACATATCAAAAGTATGGCTCTGCAGTACCCTGACCTCCCGGCACAATTACAGGGACAATTGTTCTGCTGCGAGGTGAAGGATGACAGCTTCTAACGGAGATGCAGCCGAACCTGAGAAAAAGACCTAAGCTGAATTTATATATTATTTTACTAGGAAGGCCAACAAAGGGAGATTAGTGCAGACAATATGCATAATTTATTTCAGAGCTCATAAAAACTTGTAAAAAAAAAAAAAAAAAAAAAAAA
>NW_028186645.1:12550728-12572512 GCF_003343005.1 Rhea americana
TCAAGAAAGCTTCTAAGCACATTATACATTATTGCAAACAAGATAGCCCGCCTAATGACAACCAGTCACTGGAAGATGCATCTTCCTCTTCCGGCTCTGCAACATCTTCTCAAAAGGCCAATCATTTTTGCCCCTTCATTATTTATTTTTACTAATAAAATACAAGGATTGAGCTCAAGAGAAACAGTACAGCTAGGAATATAATTATGACACATGGTCTTCATTCTGTATGAATAGGGTGCAGTAAAGCCTTTTGCAGGACCATGTAGATTTGTAAATGTTTGATCTTTCCAATATGCATTTGTGCCAAAAATTTTGAGAGCAGTAGGAAAGTAAAGTACTGCAGAATTACATGGCTCATCTCATCTGCTTCATTCCATTCATCATGTTTGCTCTCTGTGGGCCTGCCTCATGCAACATTTTATCCTAAGTTTGGGATCACCAAAAAGATCTGGCAATCAAAAATGGGARTGTTCCCTAACAATATCTCATCTAGGCAGGTAGCTATTCCTACATGCCATATTACTAGGGTAGCTAAAAATGGATAAAAGGTGCATGGACAGTCTTAGGCCTTCAGTAGACCATCTCAGGGATACTATATCAACAATAAGCCATAGAGAACCTGTTTGGACAAAAATGTCCATACCATAGAGAAAGGGTCTAGAATATGATAAAAAACCAATAAAAAGTGCTGAAGGCATGAATATGGATCTCATGTCACTAAAAAAATTCTACCAGAGCGCCAATTAGCTAAGAAGATCAAATGAAAGCCCTACTGAGCAGAACACAGCCTTTCATTCAGCAAACAGATAATGTCCATATAGCTGTATGTAATTTAAACCAAACAGGAAGGCTAATCACTGCAAAAGTGTGGGAACAGATGAGGCTTTTTGGTAGACCATAAACCTCACTGCTCCTTCAGAAAGTCTTCAGCAAACCAATACAGGAGACGGTGTATGGTTTGAAGAGGCAAGCTCTAACTCACCAGCGAAATCTGAAGAGCTTATAAACTTATAAAAATAACCCAAACTGCCTTATTGTTCCATAGCACAGTACATGCAGAGGCCATATTCATTACAACTATACACTTCCATCCRTAGACAATGGATAAGATCATTCTTGCTGTGCCTGAATAATCCTCTGGTGATGAGAGGTATTCAGCTACATGCCTGATTAAACACCACCTCCCAGAATTCTTGGATAACAGGAATTAAATTTTAATGCCCTTAATCTAGCTGACACTTCTTCACAAGCCCTTTCCCCCCTCCTTCTCCTGTGTTATAAATGACTAATTACCTAATCTGAGGTAATGCAGGCTCTGGTTGAGGCTAATGAAGACGCGGTGGGCAAGATCCTGTTTGCAGCACAGAGTCCCATCAGGAAAGATTAATCATCTTCTAATTTACAATCCCATGTCTTGGCTCCAAACATGCCAGAGAAGGCAGAGAAAGAATCCATCACATTAACCAAATAATATAGCAAATGCTTGGGTGTTGATCAGCAGTAGAGTGCCCTCCTGACAGGAATAGGGAGAATCCAAAATGAAGAGCAGCAGCAGCACTCTATGGTTGCTCAGCACTGGAGAAGCAGGGAAGGGAACTAGCCCTAGTTACACCTCAGATTTGTACTTGGGAAGAAAAAGATACAGGGCTGCATCAGCCCTGCAAAGGAAATTCATCACACTGTGGGATGCTACCCTTTCAGGGAAGTAAAAATACTGTTTCAATGCTCTGACAGGCTGAAAGAAACTGTAGAGCAATAGTCTAAAACCTAAGTGCAATGAAACAGACCTCCAACCACTTATTCCTATTGCATACTTCCATATCTTTCAGGAACACCTTAAGCAATTGTCACTTTTTTATCTCTACATTTAGGTAACATTCATCACTTTCTAATGTTCATCCATGAAATAACCCTTTGTCTTCGAAGTTAGAATGCATGAGCATCATGGAGCCAAAGGGTTTACTAGCTTGAGGGGCTAYACCCACTCCTAGAGATATCTAGAGCTAACCTTCATGACAGCGATTCACTCCATTCCCAATCTCTTACTCAGAGAAAGAATAAAGCTTTTCTATTGTGAACTGAGGCAGAGAGATTAGAGGAGGGAGGAAGGGATAYATCCTAGTGTATTTGCATTCTGATTGACTACAGACTAATACTACATAACTACTAGAAGCTGAAGCAGTGGAAAGGATAAGGGAAAAATGTGCATGCTCTGTCTTCACCACTGAAGGTATCAGAGCATTAGAAACAAAGCAGTAGCATAGATTCTTTTTTTCCTCCTGAGTTCTTTAGGAGGTTGTTTTAGAATTGCCTTTTTAATTGTTATTGCCAATGATCTTTACATTTCTTTCCTTTGAACAGTGAAAATCCTTCCTTCTCATCAAGAGATGCTCCCAGAAAGTTAAAGAACACCTGAACTGTGACAAAAAAGGATTGTTCCTTGATCGCTTATTTATACATGCTTAGACCTCCAGCCTCCTTATCTTCTCAGTTTTTAATGTCCTTCAGCATCCCTGCCCAGGTGATAGGGGTACCTTCTTTCTCTTGATACAGAAGAATTTACAAGCTAAATTTATGCAACAAAAACAGATCCTAATTGTTAGAGAGAAGCTAAAATGGGATCCTTTGAAACTGATAGCATGTATATCAGGAGATTTAAACCACGGACATTTTCAATTGTGCTTCGTCATCACAATTCAAGCCTCTTTATAGTGCTGGGTGCAAGCTGACAACATCAGGTGCTCCATTTAGCTCACAAAGTACTTTCCTATGCAGGCTGAAAGTAAGTGTTCTTAAACAATTTAAAGCCATCTTTCCCTGCCTTCTCTCTATTTCTGTTAACAAAAATGCAAACAAAGCATTTTTAGGTTCATTTTTTTCTGAGGCAGTAAGGCAGATAAGACTAAAGAAAGTAACCTCTTATCATTGTTTTGGGAATTGGACTCTAAACAAAGGAGTAAACACTCAGGTGGAAGTCCCCAAGCTGCTTTCTGGAGGAGAAAATGACTCCTGGAACTGTCATCAACCTCTAATAGCTAAGTGACATTTTGGGAAGGGAGTACACCCGTTTAGGGAGCTAAAGTGACAGGCAGAGATTTAGAATCCGGTTTTGCAAATCTGAGGAATGAATATAACACTAATGTTAGGCAAAGGAAAAGCAGAAACCTAATTCAGGAATAGTAAATTGCTTTTCAAAAGTCTCGAAAAAAAAGTCTTCTAAATTAGGCTTTTGGAACCCTCTGTCTCTCTAGCATTTTCAATTTATTTTCTAAATGCATAACCCTTTATTTTATTAGTATAAACTTGATTTTTTCTTCTTTTTCTTAAAGCTTGTTTAGTAATGACAAAATATGTTTAGGTGAACCAAACAACACTGAGCATGCTGCTCTAACAAGAACCACTAATCAATTTGTATATTACACACATTAACTTCTAGCATGTGTTTTGGATTCTCAAGCTGTGATATGCATTTTCTACCAAGATACATGTCAGGTAGCATGCAGCAGACTCAACAGAACTAAAAATTATATCCACTTAATGACATAAACCAGTGTAATTCAGCTGAGCTCATGGACAGAGCAATGCCCAAAGTGGAAATTCTAACGTGAATTACAGCAACCCAGGAGAAGGCCTCCACAATAACCCATGCCTACTAATAAGGGAAGCCCTTAGTCAGATACTCCCAAACAATTCAGGGGATGGGGCTCTACAGCCTCCTTGCAGGAGAGAAGAMGTTAAATAAATGTCAGTACTAAAATCACATCTAGATCACATAGAAGACAAAGCTCAGGTTCCCTCAAAGAGTCAGCAGAACTCTACCATCAGAGAGCGCCTGGATCTGAGGAGAGCATTACTGCCCAAGAAGGAAGACTTAAGGAGGGCTGTGKGACCGGGTATATCCTACCACACAAGAAAAATAATAATTTAATGGGTTTTTCCTTTCTTTTGGTGTGTGAAACAGAACAGGATTCTCAGGTGATTCTCAGGTGTTTTCATTAGTTATTCAAAAACATCCTTGTGGATCAGCTGCAGCTGATCACTGCGATTGCTAGAGTTTGTTTTGTGTGATCAATGATGTAATTTATGTAATTTAGGATTTTGGGTACCAAGAACCTTCATACCACAGTTAGGAAGAGACAATTTATCAGATATAAAAGTGGCATTCTGAGAACACTTGACCTTACCCTCTCATTTTCTGAGAGGACAAGCACAACCTAAAAGGTCAACCAAGTTAAAACTGTGAAGTGCAAATGCCAGAGAGCCTGAACAGTGCCTCAAGTCAAAATTTCCAAATGATTTTCTAATAAAAAACTCTATAATTTCCATCATTCACTAAGTAACATTTGCTTACCTGAGCAATATCCAAAGAACCTTACTCAGCCTTTGACCTCTCTGATGTGATCATAAACTCTCATTAGAACCAAAAGTGGGAGGATTGTTCTGATATGTAAACTTGTCCCGAAGAATTCTTTCAATTCCCTAAAATAATCATTAACATAAGCTATCTAATTGCCATCAAAGGATAACAGATATTATTTTCTCAGAATTTGAGCCAGATGTGAACCAGAGAAAGATCCATTACTAATCCCAAGCTACCTAGTCTCAGTTCTCCTTTGATTGCCTTTTGAAAAGGAAGTTCTCTTTGACATGAAATAGTCTCACTGCTGCTCCCAGATTGGAAAGATGTACTGTGGTGCCAGCAGAAAATGCCAAAGGGTGCTTAGAGCTCTTAAAAAAATAAACAAAAACAAGAAAGCAAATGAGGAGCAAGAGAGACTTTGCTCAGTGTGTAATAGTTTAAAAATTCTGTCCCTAGAGAATTCAATTCCTTCTGCTCTGATGGGACCTCCTTAGTGACTGTGAGCTCCGTTGACTCACAACTGCTGCTCTCTGCAGGCCCTGGGCTGCCTTTAGAAGGAAGCACATGGAAGAGACAAACACCCTTTCTCCCACTTAAAATAGTAGTCCCTGAGTCAGAAAAAAAGAGACAGAGAAGGGAAGTTGGAAGTCTGCATTATGCCAATTGTAACAGGCTGAGTAAGGATAGAAGCCATGCTTCGCTGATGCTACCAAAGCTGGATCAACAGTCCCCATACAGAATACACGTCACATGCTCTCCCTGTCCATCCCAKGTCCCTGGCTTCATATCCAAAATGCCTTCAGTCTCCAGAAGCATCTTGACTCAATTTGAATTTGATGGCTCAGTATGACCTCTACCTAGTAAACACTAATCATTCAACTGGAACAGCAACAAGAGGACAAATACGTGGTATATATTCGGTAGCATTCATATTTGTGAAGGCAAAGGAAATGTCACATTGCAGGAAGAACCTCCTACTCCAGTGCTATCTTAAGAAGCCTTGATCATACTTTCCAACACCCTATGCCTTTAATCTGCAATTACTAAACCATAAGACATTTGTGCGTGAGATTCTGGAGAGAATCTATAGACAAAACCTAAGTAGTGCAGATCAGCCTTCCCCCCCCCCCCTTAAATTTTCATAGCAGCAGAGAAAAACGTCAAGAATAGCAGCTCTTGAGTAAAGAAAAGAAAATCCTTTGGTGCTCCCTGATGTACATCTGATCAGACTCAGAAATGTTTCAGGAAGTTGTACAGAAATCAAGGAACAGCTTTGAGCTTTGAGGCAACTAGCTGCAACTTCAAAAGCTTGCTAGAGGTCTCAAGACAGGAAGCTCCTCTTGCTCTGGAGAAGCTGCATTTACAAGGCACAGTATATTGGGATTAATGGCTGTTGGTAGAAATGGCAGTTTCAGATGCTCATGTCCAGAACGGGTCTTGAGCTCAGTAACCTTTACAACAACTACAGAAACAATGTAATGTAATGTAATGAATGTAATAGTTATGAAAATCATGAGATACACCTTAGGAGTCCTAYGGAAAGGTATCCAAACCAGAAAATTGTTATTGACTTGCCCTGGAACTGTATCTGTTCCACATCAATCAGGCCCGGGGTGGGGTGGGGGGGGGATGTCTCAGCCAAGTTAATGCATGGAAGAATGCTATACTTGTCTCCCTTCCATCTCCCAACTACTTATCAGGATTCTAATCTGGAAATTACAAATCAGGAAACTCTTCACAGTCAGCAGAAAAACAGGAGAGCACACATTCAAGCACTTCAAAAACACTGAAAACAAAAGTGGGAGGAGAAGTGAAGAGAGACTATTCTTTACAGGAGCATCAGAAAATGAGAGGCAGAGCTATAAAGGCAGTAAACATGCACCTATATGAAGGTATGTGTGTTAGTTGAAAAGTTGAAATGGCAGGCTTCAAGGACATGCAATGGGATAAGAAGCCTTTCATTCCCAGATAAACAGTTCTGCAGATGCTGTTCTACAGAATGAATGCAGCATCTCCACCCATGTCTTCGAAAACAGCTAATGAGATCATTTCTGTAGTCACCATCACCTTCCACACTGACATTAAACTCAGCCAGCAACTCAAGGGGAAGACAATATCCTGGCCAGCTTGTGAAGGGTAACTTTTCATTCCCCAAGAGTCTCTCCACCTCAGTCACAAAAACAGAGGAAATTCAGTAGACTTTTCAAGTACCTCTTCCAATGCTTCCTCTCTATATAGGTAGTAACTTCAGATTAGTATTCTACTCCAAATCTAACTGAAAGCAAACAAAAMAAAATATGCAAGACCTCCTAAAAACACAATTTCCCCACAAACAGGAAAGCACGCAGTGGGAGAAGGAAGGGATCAGAACTCCTAATGATTTTGTTTTAAATAACAATCAGAAAATTTAAGTTTCTAGGCTTGAAGCAAAATGTTTTGCACAAGACCAAAGTAAATACATAAATGTGAAATTAGACAGACCCCTGCAACATGCAATCCTCTTCATCACTTGGTAGGCTGTCAACAAGGAATAGCCACAGAGAACAAGATGCAGTCCCTGCTCCACTGCTTGTGTTTAGTGCAGCTGCTCCCAAACCACAGCATCCTGGTAGCTTGCTGAGGGTTTCCTAAACCCTTCTAAGTGATGGCAAAGCCACAGGATTCAATAAACAGTGAAGGAAGATGGAAACTGCCAAGGGCTATACAAAGCCTTAGGTGATTTTAAAGAACCTCTTTGTGGGATAAATTTGGAGAGAAGAAAAAGGCAACTGGAGATAAATAGATTCTTTCTAACTTCATTTCAGGTTTTCATGCTCCAAATATCCATCAAGGACCTAACAAAAGCCAAGAAAAGCGTATCTGGGGTCTAGTAGGAACACAGCACCATCTCGTGGAGTGAAGGGAAGTATAAGAACAAAGGAATAAGTATTTCAGCACTTGAGACATCTGCAGCTTGGCTTTTAGACAGCCTGCTCTTCTAACAGGTTAACAAATCTCCCTATTGAATTTGTGCTTTAAAAAAGTTCATTGCAGATCTATAAAGAACAAATGAACAACAAACAACTCCCTATTTTTATCTCTCGAACTCATCACTTTTAGCATAAACACTGAAGGCCTCTTCATAAATAGAGACATGTGGGTGGATAACCATCTGTACTRAATGCTATTTGCCAGCAGTCCTAGTGCAGCTGTGAGTACCCTTTTCTTGCAAGCCTGAACTTTCTATGATTAAGGTGGATAAACAAAACAAGTTTCCAGATACTAAACTTGCCAGGGGTCCAGACCCAWGCTTAAATGCAATTAGATCCGGAAAAGGAAAAAATGACTTTTCATTTAGAAAAAACAGTTGGAGGGAAACTCAGAAGAGAAGCTATTCCACAGCCTGCAGTATTTGCTCCCAGATATGGAGGCATGCTTACAGAGCATCTGAGAGTGACTGAATCACCTAGCTGGTTTACATCTTACTGATTATAAATAAGAACTTTCAAGCACCAGAAGGTAATTTGAAAGTTTTGTTTCTCTTTCATTGACCAATCTGCAGTAGAAATTCATCTTTGCAACACAAAGCAGCTAAATACTCCTGTTCAGGACTTTTAAAGGTTGTAGGCAAATACAGACATCTCTGCATAGGAGGATGGAGTTCATCCTGCTTTGTGCTGCATCCCAAGTATTGCGCTATAGCTATCTTCAGTTTAGCAAATATTTCTGAGTTTAATCTTATTTCATTATAGTCTCAAGTTTTTTCTTAAATATAGAAAGCATTATGGTATACTCTGTCCATTTTTAATAACATACGTAGTGAATTTACTACAGAGGGTCTCAAGCGTGGTATTTGGGCTATGTTCTCTGGTGTGACTAATTTAAGATTAAATTATTGGTCTGTCAATCTTCCATGCTAATGAGTCTTCAGTAGCAATTCCACCTAGCAGGTATCTCTGTGAGGATATTTCCTCTGAGACAAAGTATAAATTAGTGTCCAAAGTGCCTGTCAGAATTATTTCACTTTCAAAAGGATGAAGTAAGGGATTAAAGCCTTCAGCTTTTCCCAGTTGGGGTGAATGCAGAGTAAGTTCATCACTGGTGCTAAGTGCAAAAAATAATCAGCCGTTCTTTATTTTACACTCTCAGTGTGAATGCTTAACCTCCATTGTGTTTAAACAATAGGAAGCATAGATAGTTCTGCTTTACTTCTTTTCTCAGCGTACACATTAACTATAATTTTTTGTAACAAGAATTCTCAGGAGATTCTTCATGTAGCAGCACTACCTGCTGCAGAATTGTGTGGAGAAACCCAGGCTAGCATGTGAGATTAACATGATGCCTTCTTTGGGCTAACATAGGCTGTTCCTCAGCAGTATGTGTAACTTGGCAATACTTTAGATGGTTATTTCAGATATCTGTATATGGCAACTCATTTATAGCATGTTTATGCAGCACAGCACACAGTGCTATTACCAGAGATCACCATCATGTTGAGTAACTACATTTTTTGGAGTCAAACATTATGCACACAGGATTTTCTCTCTCTCTCTCCCCTCCTCCTACCTGTTCCCCCCCCCCAAAAAAAAAAAAAAAAAAGAAAGAAACGCACACAGTCCCAAGACCAGAGAGCAATAGCTTGGGTGCCTACAGCAGTTTACCAACATTCAGATACACAGTCATCATTTCTGAGAACTTCTAGTCACTCACACAGACTGCTGACTCAAGAGCCAGATCTGCTCAGTTCATTGAGCACTGAGGACACAATCACTCTAATGTTACAAAGCAGAAAAATGAATCTTTGCTGATCTTAGCAAGGGCTCTGCTTTCTGTAATGTGCCTTTTRCTTGGATCCCTAAAGTAAACCCTGGCCCCCAGGCACTTCTCAAGACAGTCTACATTTCCAGGTAGAAGACATTTGACCACCCAAGTCTCAGGTATTAAAAAAAAGTATCAATATTAGTCCTCTTTTCAGCATTTTGTAATCTTCAATTACGAGACTATCTGAGACAGATGAACTATTAAAGATACAGATGCTTCTAAGGGACCTACAAACTTCATGATGGATGGCTTCTGATAACACCATCTATCTTCATCATTTGTCTAAGATCAGCAGGGCAGAAATGTAACAAACAAAAGGTCATATAGTGCAAACGGGGGCGGGGGGAGGGGGAGAGAGGACGGGAGGAGAGGGAGCAGGAAGAGACAGATAGTTATGGGAAGCCAGTAAACCTGACACTAGCTTTGCTGTGGCCAAACATTGCAAATAAATTTCAGATCAGAGGAGGAAAGCTGAGGTCCAATCACACTTCTTTCAAAATCAACATGTCAGAATATCTTTGACAGAAAGAAATGGCTTATATTTGGCAGATCTGTTATTAAAGACAGACATAGAGTCAGGTCAAGTCATTCCGGTTTTGAGGTCAGTTACATTATCTAAGACAGCTACTCAATGGACACAAGCACAGCTACTGTCAGGTTGAAGCTAGAGACATTTTGACCAAAGTACACTGCAAAACAGTGTCAAATAACTTTGCTTTCCTAGGGAAAGAGCCATTTTGTGCACACTCTCCCCATCCCTCTCCAGATCACACTCGAGTCCCTTGGTGGCAGCTGGCAATGAGAACAACCCACAAGGCATTTAYCATCTACACAGAGGTCTTGGAGGAGCCACAGGGAGTCATATTGTCACAGTTTGAATTATGACTGACGAAAYCAAAAACTTCTAGACAGAGAAGGATTAATTGACTTTGGTCAACACTTTGAAATTAGGATCAATTGTCTTGTTTTTCTTTTTTTTCCCCCCCTCTTTGCTAATTTCCAAAATAAATTCATCATTTTGAAACAGTCAATGAATCCTGAACTTTSCATTTTTGAAAATGATGAAATTAACTACACCCCACTTTTTTATTCCAGCTTCACTATTTTCATATTCAGAACTATTCTAAGATTTTCGCTGAAATACACAAATTGTTTTGCTTACCATAAATGTGCAGTTTTCAGTAGTTAAATTAACAACTGAGAAAAATTTCCTTATCTCCAAATGTCTCCAAAAGTTAGTAGCCACTTTGAAACAAACTTACTTTCACAGATTCAGAAATTTATTCTTCTGTAGACACTGGTTAACTAACTGGGGTTTCAGTTAACACTCCACACCAGCAGAAGACATGTCATTTGATTATATTTTGCCTTGTTGTTGTTGCCTTCCACAATCAGAGGAATTCTTCTGTGGCCCCAAAACACTAAAGTCAAGATGAGGTAACTGCTAACTGCCTTCACTCCCACTATTTGCATAGGCCTCAGATGTCAGTAAGCACTGAAATAGTCCCACACAAATAATCAAATCTACCAGAAAATGCTCTCCCTCATACAGCTTGTTTCACAGGTACGCAAGCAGTCAATTTCAATCTGCCCCTTGAGGACCATTATTAAGAGAACTGTAATTAAGGTTTTGCATCTAAGAAGGTCTTGCAGAGTGTTTTCTCATCCTTACACAAGTTCAGATCACATCTGCGCTCCATAAGGCACTCAACATGCCTCATGCTGGTACCACCATACCTGGTGCAAGATTCAGCTAGAGTATTCAGGCAACACATYTGAGGATAGAAATTCTATAGCATTATATCCAAAAGATTCTACTTAAATTAATGGCCATCAGATTCAGGGTGACTTTTGCGTACAAAATCCAACACTATACCTTTGCCATTCACTTTCAAATTCATCACTGTGCTACCTTTTGGAAAAAAAAAAAAAAAAAAAAAAAGATTTAAGAAGTGGGGAATCTTCTGAAGAACAAAATTGATGGTTTAAGTGTATTTTGGTGGTTTCCTAGAGGTTTTACACTTCCTACTTCTCAAAAGCAAATATGGACATATGCAAGATATTACAAGAAAAAGAAGGACTTTATTGATTTTAAATACATCTTTGTTGATTATGACATTTTGGAACACAAAATTTATTAACCTACATTTAGTGGAAATAGGTGTTTAGAGATCATCATCACTAAATGGAGATTGGAGAGAGAGAACAAAGACTTCTATTTGGTTGTACCACATTACTGCTGCTGAAAACATACCCCAATGTCTTCTCAGGGATCCTACTCTTAGTGTGCTATTACTGTAGGGACAGTTTCAGAGGCCATTTCTTCAACRAGGCAAAATACTCAGGATGCGGTGCCACATAACAAAATATTGTCACTGAAGAGAGCTGAAATCACAACAAACAAATCTGGCAATATTCTTCCATGACATGTCTATAAAAATGGTGTAGCTGCTGAGCAATCTCAGGAAGAGACTAAAGTAACTGCTTGAACTGCTCAGTGGTTTGATACTGAAGCTGTCATCACTACATCTGTACAAAATCTCTCTCCTGTTCTACTGAAATCTGTAGGACAGTCGGATCATAGCTTATGTGCTGACAGCAGCCAGGTGTGCATAGATATTAGTGATTGATTGCAGCTCTTGTCTCAAATGCTCTCTCTGCCACACTATTGAAGTAATTGTAATTAAATAACTCACCAGAGATCTGGCTGCATTTTGGGGATCACAATAGGATAAAGTTGGCTAGCTTTGTCATTAGAAAAAAGGAATCAACTTYAAGTCAAGGCACCTTGAGGAGAAGTTGAAAGCTGTAGAAGTGATTCCATAAAGCACATCTCTCAAATTCCCTCTTCTCACCCAAAACAGGGATACCCAAATTCCACCATAATGCACTAGCCTTCTCAGATGACTCCCAAAAGTCACATGAGGCAAACAAACTCTTGATCTGCTGCCTGATCTGAGGCTTTATAGTTGTTATTCAAGGGAGCAAAATGCCTTTCAGTAAACAGAAAAGCAGTAAGTGTTCTTAAACCATTCAAGTAGTGAAGCGTACTGCCAAGCAACAGAAATGTACATCGTGCTTTAAAAAGTAGTAGAGAGAGATCTTTGCCCTAAAGATGTTACAGTTCTTGAAGCTTCAGAGCAAACAAAGGTAAATAGTGCTAAGAAGTGTAGGGTAAGCAGGGTTCACAACCCAAGTCACARTAATAGGATTTACACCATGTACTAAAGTACACAGCTGCATTTCCCTCCCATTCCTCTCCCTTTTATCCCCATTCTCAGAGCATAAGGTCATTCAGACACAGGAACAGGAGACAGCAAAGGCTTATGGTAGGAACTGAGAATTAGCCATGAGCCAGAAAACAGCTTAGTAGAGAGTACCTAAAAGAGCACTGAGTGAGGGCAGAGCAAGAGGAGAAAATAAGGAGTAGGCAGGGTGCCTGACCTGCTGTAATGCAACATGATTCACTCAAGATAAATCAGAGGTGACTCTTGCTTCAAGTAGGGTGGATGTCTCTGTAGTACCAAATGCAAATCCCTGAACGTGCTGATATTTAAACAGCTGACTGGTTTAGCCATGCATGACTAATGAAGTCTGGGCAAATTTATTTCTGCACACCAGTAATCTCTTGCTCTCTGACTCAGTAAGTGATAAGTTGGGCATATTAGAAATGAATGGGTGATAATTAAAAATGAGCAACAAAAAGTGTTTTCTGTAAGTAAATCAAGCTGAGCACTGACATTAAGAGAGGTCATGAAGCCTGGACAGAAATTGGTCCAGATGGTAACAAAAATAAAATACTAAGGAGAGGGAAGACAGCCCACCTCTGAGCCAGGGTCTGAACCTCTCTGTGAAGGGAGCAGTAACTGCTCAGTGGCAAAGGCAGCATAAGGGTGGAGCATGAATGGCTCGTGAAGCATATCAAAATAAAGCCTGTCTTTATTATTACTTTCATCATTCTCCCTGTTAGCAGGGAGTCTTCTTGAATGACTATTGTACCACACTGTGAGGTGTTGATAAAACTTATGCATTCATTTATGGGGGGGGGGAGGGGAACAACATTGGAGGAAGTGGAAAGGGTTTACTCCAATATCCCAAACACCTCACCCAGAATATACACGTGGCAGAAAGTTCAGCTTCAGTCTTCCTCATTCTGTTCACTATGTTCTGTACTTTACTCAAAAGTATTGGTCTTAGACTTGTTTTGCTAATTTTGATGTCTTTCTATTTAACTGAAAAAAAAAAAAGAAGAGCAAAGTCACCATGACCTCCTGTTCCTCTATGCTTCCCTCCTCCTGAATGTGATTCACCAATAGGTGGTAGAAGTGTATAAGTTATACATCATGTGGAAAGGGCTCTTTGAAGAAAAATGCTGCCAATTATATAAAAAGAACAACAATCCTGTATATTACCACTCCTCCAGACAAAAAGCGAGCACTTCTTAACCAAACAATCACATTAAAAAGGTGAGAAGAATGCTGTGTTTATCAACAGACTTTGAAATGTGTACAGTCTGGAAGTGTGAAGATATACACACAAGCAGACAGATAAATATGGGCTGCCTTTGCTTCCTGCCGATATGATGGAAAAATTGTTTTTAAACCAGCTGGATATTACAATCTAAGAGTTAATAAATGAATAAATAACCCCCTTAAAACAGTAACCAGCAGATGGACTTAACAATTGCTTGAACAAAAAAACTATTTGAAAAAATGCTTTGTACTCTGCTTGCATTAGTCATTGCTGCAGGCTATTGGATCTTTTGCAGACAAACAGCCTCCATTAATACAACGCTATGCTAGCCTGGTGATTCCTACTTGAAAGCTTGACCCTCAATGTTACTATCTGCACAAGGCATTCAGAAAYAAGCAGTGTTTTCTATGATCTCATTTCCTTTCCCATACCTTTCCCATTAGTTAGTTTGCTGAAGCCTGTTTTTTTTTATACATTCAATCTGTGCAGAGAAGAAATTGTTATAGCTTGAACAGAGAGAGAAAAACTAGAATAGGTTAAGGAGTAAACCCAGTCACAGGACAACAATATAAGCATATGCCATATATCTGGTATCTTAGAGTCTATAACTACCATATTTTCATCTAATATGACTGTGAAGAAATGAGTAGCTTCAATTAAATTAAGTAGATAGGATGGAGTTCCCTTCAAATGCAAATGTTTCATTAGCAGTATGGGTTAACTTCCAATTCTGGTACTTTATGCACAAGTTACACACTTGRACAATGTAAGTAACATTAGGCTTGCTACATAACACCAATGAATGTACAAATGCATCTATAGATTTACAATCCGCATCTCTGCCACCTAGTTTATCTRTGCTTCGCCTTCATGTCTCAGAAATAGCAGTTCCAAGCCAGTTACATCTGAATTGGGAGGCTTTACAGCCCAGTCCTGAGACAGAATTAGAGAATATTAACAACTCCAGATGAATCATATCTGCTCACAAAGCTTTCTCAAGCACTGATAGGACTGAAAAACTTTGCAAAGTTTACTCTAGCAAATAACAAATCTCGCTCACCCGTCAATGAGGATGATCTAAAGAGATAATCAGTAGTAATTTAAAAGACAACCATAAATGCCATTTATTTATCTCAGACACACTGAAATATTCTGCAAATGTATGGCAAAACAAACATCCCCATGTGAATGTATGTGTTGTTTAACAGGCATGGAAAGACTATATATATTCAGCTAGGCCTTCTTTTGCTACCGTTTCCATTGTGTAAATATAGAGTTGTTCTATTGACTTCAATATTCCACATTTACATCAGTGGGAGACCAGAACTTGCTCATAAAATAGCAACAAACATCTACCAAATCAAGAGAATTAGGCTCCTGGGGTTAAAAAATTTTTACCAAAGAGTCTGAAGCATTTCTAAATAATAGCAATGCTTCAGCATATACAGAAGTTATCTTCCCCTGCCATCCCTTATGCTAAATCCAATCTAAACAACATTATTTCTATTAGACCTAGGCAGAGCAGCAACTGTATCTAATAGACAGGAAAAGGAAGTAARCCCTTCTCCCTCTCTCCAGCCCACAATGCTTCCTAACTTAATCAGGCTATCAGGAGCAGAACTATCCTTTCAATGTCCTGATAACATGCAAAGACTCTAAAAAACACAAAAAATGGTATACGCACTCTTTGAAGATCCTGTTTGAAGTCTCGTTGTGTCTCAGCAGTCCATATGACTTACCTTTCCAGATCATTTTCAAACCCACATCCTCCTGTGAGCATCTAATTCACCATCAAGGGCTGACCCTGGGAGGCTGGCTACCTTGCCCAAGTCATCCCCATTCAAATCATATTTCTGTCTCCATTCTGCATGATTGCCAGCTGCCAGCTCTAAAAAGCAGCATGAATCCCCAATTACAGACACAGGAAACCAGCTTATTGATATTTTAGACCCTGTTATAAGTCATTAGCAACAGTATAACAAGGGCATTGTGACATTCTGGAGCTGTGATGCCCAACACACTAGAAACAAAGACGATGCAACAATAATCTCTAAAGAGATCTCTGTGGTGCATATTTAAATGCTGCTCAACAGGTTCCAAGGTAGTATTTCTTTTAGGCAACAGGTTTATACTATGCTTACTAAATCTAAGCTGAATGACTGAACAAGAGGTGTACAAGAATGGGAAACTGGGTGCCAAGTAGGGCTTCCAGTTCCCCATTCTTGTGCAACTCTTGTTTGAAAAGGGGCAGAAAACCAAAGCCAAATTTTGGGCTCTAAGTTTTCTTCTGGATCCAATGGAGTGATTCTGGTTTCATAACAACTTAAGATGTTGCACTGGAGTCTCTAAATCTCTGCCCGTACTACCCTTTTTACACTGCCTCTCTGTCATTGTATGACTGCACATGGGCCTTTCCAGGATCAGTTTGGGACAACCATGCTGAGAGAAAGGGGCGAGCAACTCAGAATATCATGCTATCTGAATGGCCCATAGAAAGACAGGCATTGTGTCCTATAGCAGGAATAGATTGTCACTACTTACTAAACAGTTCATTATATGTGCCATCAATTCAGCTGCATGGCTCAGACATTTAGAGGAAGGAGTGAAGATCTGACACTGCTTTGGCACTAACACTGCACAGACCTTGCTGATCCCACTAATAGAGTGTACCACAAATGCTCTTAATGAAAAGCAGCAGCTTGTGAAATGCAGGAGGTTGGAGTGGAYTAGAGTTATTTCTGGCCCTAAATTATTGAAACCTATTGCCACACTTACTGCAGCACTAAAAATGTGTTTCTTTGTTCCCATCCCCTTAAAAGTGAGGAGGGAGAAGGGGACTATTTACCTTCTTCAAAAACAAAACTGAGGAGACTGTGGAGCTGAACTGATCTGCTTCCTCCAGACGGGAGCAAAGACCCTACCCTGGTGAGTGAAGGAAATGTGTGAAGACTGATATCTTCCTGTGGGAAGATTTCAGGGTTTTTTTTTCCAATTCTGTTAGAGATCTTAATACTAATTGGCCAAGAAAAAGATATCCAATGTTTTGAGACAAATAAACATGGCAAGAAGTACAACACTACTGTTGTATGTTTAATTTCTTACCTGTTTTTAACTGAACATTCTAGCAAACAGTACCCAAGTTTTCATCTTTGCAGACAGCTAGTCTGAATAGCGACTAAATCTAAACCAGGGATCAGCAGTTTTAAAACGGATACCACATCTTTGCCACCAAGGTTTGGATTAAACAGCCTTGAAACATAACACACAAAATCTAGCAATTTCTGTACCTATGTAAATCTTACACAGTTCACACAAGTCACTTCTGGTTTCTATAAACCAGGAATTCAATTAACTTCAATTATTATCATTTGGTGTGGCTGACCTAGCTTAAAAAAAATTACATACTGAGTATAACCTTGCACATTTACATTTTAACAAGGAGAAAAATGAACTGCTGGATGCTTCAAGGAAACTTTCAAGGAAACAAWGTTTGAGTTTGCCACTGGAAAAGCTGTATTTCATTTGTAATCAAAACTAATTAGGTGTTCTTTAGGCTCCAATTGTCAGAATTCACAGCTCCCTCTAATCTGATGAAAAAAGCTTACTTACGGTCATTACACTGGCTTCCAGAATATGAAGTCATGGAACAATCGCATGTGAAGCCTTCCCACTGCTGATTACAGATGCCCTGGTTTGCACAGGAATCTTCTTGGCAGGTAGTGCTTGGTCCTAGGGAAGGGATGACAAGAAAAACGTGAAACAAGTCTTGGATAATCATTTGGGTCAGGCCCACAGCAATTCCAATTCATCATTACCATTACCATCAGCATCCTTATACAGAAGAGAAAAAGCACCAACCAAACATTTTCCAATCTTGGATGGTCAAACTCAAGTAAACAGAGGACACAGACAATTGCACACTCTACAACAAAACAGTAAACTAACACAGAGCAAGGAGGGAGAGTGAACAGTAACATATTCCTTCTTAGGTAGGCTCAACTAGTACATTCAGTGTTCATTCAAAGAAATTGATAGCAAAACATGGTGTGATGGGTAGATAACCAAGGCTGACATGCCCTCCTTGTTGTAGTGATGCATGCTAGAGTGAAATGGGCCCACAAACACAAATGATGTTTCATCCTACCCAAAAAACCTTGATATACGGATCCAAATGGAAGTTTTTCAGCCTCACTTTGCTACAACTTTGCTTTAAAGATGAAAAAGGTGCTGTCTAGTCCTTTAGAGAGGTTCCTCTGCAAACACATCAATAAAGCCCTCTTAATGCATGACATTGTTCCATAATACTTCTCTTGGACTCCTGGACTGGTTTTCACAGCCTTCAGGGGAAGTGGGGAAGGAAGCAGCCATTACTAACTGAACAGCCTTTCACTGTTCTGTGAAGTGGAGCTAAGAGCTGCTATCAGATAAACCTTGCAAAGAGACAACACAAACAGGCAAAGAGTGATCTTCAGATAAGAAGAGGTCTGAATGACAGCTGCTGTATCATCCACAAGGAGGTAGCTGAATTCTGAATCATCCTGAGTAGAAGTGAAGCTGCAAGCCATAGATTAAAGTTGGAAGTGACTTCCTAGGCAGGTATTTTATCTTCAGCAAACTAGACACAGGTATGCTGCTCCTATTGTGCAGTACTTCAAAAAAAAAAAAAAATGTACAACTACAGTTGAAATATCTGCTATGTTTATCCTGCATTGGTTGGAAAAGAAAGAAAGAAAGGAAAATAAAAAAATGGGACAAAGTGGGGAGAAGATAAACTGGCTAGGCTGCTTAAGATCAGTTCATTTAACTATCTCCATTCTCATGTTAAGGACAATCACATAAGCATAAAGCAATGATGGTTTTACTCATCCTAGAATCTTCTATTACAGTCTCTGTTAGAAACAGTAATTCCATTAGCCTTATCCCACTCTTCATCCTTATCTTTTGACTACATCAGCACCACTATCTGYATTTTATAGATGAAATAAGAGATATCAAAGTGGAGATAGTGTTTTCAAATGCTTTAATCCAAAAATGAAAACTTTAGTCTCCATCTACACCACTCATTGGTGTAGATTGGTGTAGCTAGCGTAGATGTAGATGAACCCATTCATTGGGTCCAATGGTTGTACAGCATCTTTGAAATTCAGGTTATGCATCTAGGACTTTTTTTTTTTTTTTTTTAACAAGCTTTTGTAGAACACATTTAACTGAAAACCCCCAATCTTGCCATGATCTTCCCATCAATTTGATGATCTAACTAGCAACAGAACTTCATACCCCTGGTACACAGTTCCTGTTCTTACCATCGTATCACTTTTTCCTAGTGCAAGAACAGAATGGGTGAATTTCAGTAGCTATTTAGGCATTTCTGTGTTTCTATCTCTTGTCTGCAGTGAAAAGGAGTATGTGAAGATCAGTAAAYAGGAAGTTTAACTGAAAATTAACAAAACCTGAGAATTCTGCATCAGCCTCTGAATGTCCAGTTGATCTGTATTTCTGCATCTGTTAATTTTTACTGAACCAGCTCAGGATCTCAGGGCTTGCAAACTGGGTCCTTGTTGAGTCTTTCCTTCCTCRGAGAGAGTTCGGCGCTCTATTTTTATTTCAAGCTGTCTAGCTAGAGGTATGGTTTTACCACTGTCTCTGAAGAAAATCACCCTAAGAAAGTACAACAGCCCAGATCTCTCATCCATGTTCCCCTTGGAATAATTATTTTGTATTCTTAACTCTTTTCTGYGGTTCAGTTGTATGGTGGATTTCTCTCAGCCCCAAAACTAAGTGCTACTTTTTGAGTGCTACTGCTGCGCATTGTTAGAACTGCCATCCCACAAGTGGGAGCAGTGACAAGAGAATCATTCTTGCTGTGTCATTTGAAAGCTCTTTTCAGTGAAAGGAACTTTAGGAATAAAATATACAGTATTGTATTCATCATTCTTTTGAGTTATGTGAAGAATTCAGTTTCTTTATACAACAGCTGCAGTATTACAGCAAAAATGTCTTGTGCTTTGATCATACCTAGCAGTAAGAATTAAGCTAAGCAAACTGTTCTTGATCTTGCACATTACGCCTTCCTTTACACATTGAAGATTCACTCCTACAGAAAGGAATTTCCTGTTGTGTTTATTTCCCCACTAAAATGAAGTTTTGTAACAGACAAGGCTCAGTGATACAACGGGTCCATTTTACCCTCCATCTCCCCAAATGTACTGCTGTTCCCCCTTTCTTCTTTGTCTCTTCCAAGAGACCACCAGCCAGACACTATGATTAATGCCTTAATCTAGAGTCTATTTCTAATAGTATCCTCTTTCATAACCAGGGATACGGTTTCTGCTCTTTTCAATTCAATGTGCAGGTCCAGTACAGGTCTGAGACAGGCACTGTTTCTTTGAAAGTAGTTACATTAGGCAGAGTATAATTCTGTTCTAGGACTTAGTGAGGGATAAGAAGAAAATTAAATGAATGGATCTGAGTTTCCCAATGTTAAAATATACTTGGAAAAAATTGGTTTTTGAGTAAGAAGTGAACTAATTCAGGACTGAACTCTGTGGATCCTATTCTCCACACATGTCTAATTGTGAAATACCAATGGCAGTATGTGGATATCTACAGCGTATAAATATAAGAAACTAGCACTATAGCTAGTTCATTGCAAGATTGAGGACCTGTTAGATCCTCTATCTAAAGCTGCAAGTGGTAAAAAGCAGGAATATCACAGAGTCATTTTAGCTCAGCAGATAAGAATCAAAAAACTAAGGCCAGTTTTCTGAGATTTCAGTTTCAGATTTTTGTAAATAACTCATCTTCCATTTCATTGCCTAAATAAAGTTAGACATCTATAAAGTTCCATATTTAAAGTTACATATTGTCAGAAATAACTTAAGAGCCAGCATGCTGCAATCCTCTGAAAATAYAGCCATTTATTCCAGCAACTCAAACCCAAATCTCCCATACCTCTGGCATCAGTTATGATGCTGAGACCTTCTGCCCCCAAAACATGGCTGGTCTGAAAATTTCAGGGACTGGGACTAGCTAAGTTAATAAATCTTTAAGCCTCCCAAAGAAAGGACATTCATATTATGGTGACAAGAAAAGGCAATCAACAGCAATGGCAATGCTCAGAAGACAGATCTACAGGCTTCCCTCCCTCCCCCCGCCAATGCAACCTGGTATATGCGCATCTTCCTTCCTCTTCTCACCATACCACTTGCCCTCTTTAAGATCCATAAAAGGTCTTGAGAGAAATGCTCATACACATGCTGGTGAGGAAAACAGTAACCATACAAGGAAATTTCAACTGCATAAAAGGGAATATACCTGAATCTGAGATCTGGCAGGATAGAAATGAAGAATAAGTAAACAACATTCAGGTACAGAAACTAAAAAATGAAAAGAAAGAAAAAGACTGAAAGAGCTGTATGTGAATGAGAAAAGTAAAGTCAACTGGAAAAACACCCTTCCCTACTGCAGATCACAGCAGTGCAAAAGTTGTGCCACCAGGCTATTGTTCTGGAATAGCCAACCTTATTTAGTAAAGGTTGGTTTCCTGAAAGGCCAAYAATCCATGTCATGTACTCAATACAAACATACCCCCTTCGGTGTCAATATGACCAGGCTTCTGCATCTGAAAGGCAAATATTCTTACATGGCTAAGGCCTCTGCATGAACTCAAGCTCAAGCTGCAGTAAATCTTCACACTTTCATACAAAAATCAGTTTTTGATCAGTGAGCAAAAAATTAGGTCCTCCAGGACCTCTTCTTCAAGTGGCATCTACCTTGCTAGATATCAAAAACTGAACAGAACTCTTGAACATGGATTTTCGAAATCTGATGGACATGCAAGGAACAAGAGAGGGTAACAGCAGCTGTGGCCTGAGAGGCACACTGATATCTAACTGGTGATATCACTGATGTCACTTCCCCAACCCCACCCCACTCCCGCCCCTGCCACATTTAGAATGGACAGCACAAAACATCTGAAGCCTAGAGCTACTTACACCCCAGTGTGTTTCAAGGCTTCTGTTTCATTTCACAGTAACAATAAATTTCAGTAAGAATTTCATGCATGAATCAACATCACAAAAAAGTCCTATCTACTTTATAAAAATTACCTAGATACTATCCAGTAAAAGGTTCTAATAAAGACCTAAA